>NW_016157882.1:71899-124782 GCF_001687245.7 Rhagoletis zephyria
CAAACCTTTTTTTTTTTTTTTTTTTTTTGTTTTTATTTTTTTATCTTCTCATCTAATGCATTCAGTCACTTATTTATTTAATTAAGGAAACTGATTTGCTTACCTAAGCTTTGCCTAATTACACAACAATTAGAGATATACAATGGTTCGCGTATGTACATATGTATTCTGTCTGGTAATGTTGCGCATGCGCTATGCACGCACGCAAGCACGCTTCAATCAATCGCCTTAAATACATACATTACAACGAACTCTTCGCATTCGCCACATTGTAATAATTCTGCGCACGATTTGGGAAGTTGTGCAATTTATTAAGTATCCACCTACGGCACATCAGCGCCCCTGCCGCGCCACTCGCTCGCTTACTCACGCTGACGCTCATCCTCCGCGCTAAAGCCATAAGGTCTTAGTATTAGCTGGTTGGTGTGGTGGCATGGCCGCGCAGAGTGGTGTAGTGCAATTTGGTGCGGTGGCGCAGTGCCTGCCAAGCAGCGAACCAACGAACCGACCAACCTGTGCACCACCTTCCTTCCGTTCTTGTCTGCTCATTTGCGCTTAATGACTTAAACACTACAGTTCACCGTCCAGTTGGTTGCTTGGTTGTTTGGTTGGCTGACTGGCTGACTGGCGGTTAGCCCCCGGCGCTGCCCTTTCAGTTAATTTGTATGCAACCGGTGATGAGTTTCATATGGTTGCTTCTTGCCATAATTTACGCCTATGACTTTCGCAGGCGGCGGCGGCGGCGGCATTGTCTTCTTCGCTCGTTCCTTCTGTGCTGCAAATGTGGGTATTCATATTTCTGATTGCGCACTACATAGAATTGTGCAAATTTCAATTTTGCACGCAACGAAAGCAAAGTTCCATTCAATCTGCTGCTGCATTTTTGCTATGCAATAAACAATTCACACTTGGCAACCCAACGGCGGAAGGGTTAGGGTTAAAGGAAGTCGTCGCCATTTCCTCACCGTTCAAGTGGTTCGAGGAAGCCTTACATAGTATTTGTTTGTACACTACCCGATTTTTTACTATTTTTTTTACCAAGTTCACTTACACCATTCACCCAAGCGTCTGCAACTTTAAAACAAAAATCAATAAGCCCTGCGCCTTCCGCCGTTTTATGTTCCTCCTCTCAGACCCAGCCTTCCCGTCTATGCTTTAACGGAAGCGCTTTGTCTGCTGCCTGCTTATCTGACATCGCCGACTTTGTTTATTATCTTATTAATTCTGTTCTCATTTTTTCTTTCTTTTTTCTTCTTACAGGTAACGTACCGTATTGATATCGATTGCCCCCGTCGCTGGTTTTGCTTTCATTTGGTATTTTGGTCTCGGTCGGGTGGATGTTTTATGCGTGCATGTACGTCGCACTAGTCCTCATATGGTTACGGTGATATATGGTAGGATATGACTTGCAATTAATAATAACAATAACCACTGTCTGGCTTATGCTTTTTAATGATAATCATATTTTTATGGCTACAAGTTCATCAGCAGGCTCCGCATAAGAATTATAGATGTAGTCATATTTAATGAATGCCTTCTAGGAAACTGTATGCGTATATTTTCCAGATGCGCTGAACATTTTTGTCTTAATACGACAACATAAATTGTGACCAGAACGCAGAGAAAGACAAATACAAAGCTCAATTCCTTTCGATCGCTTGACTTGGTATTCAACCAGGGAGAGCTTTTACACTGTGCTCGCGTATACAAAATGTATATGTAGAAAGCTCAGAAAAGCTCTTTAGCATGCCTATGAGACGCCTTACTCTGAGAGAAAAGCTTAAATAATCTCTGCATACATGTCACGTTTGGCTAGTCTCACGTTTGGCTAGCGCAGAACGAACAATATGATCAGCGAGGCACAAAACGTAGCCCGAAGCTGAACTTTTTTAAGCTCTCAATGGCGTTTTCAGAGACCATCCTCGACCAGAGAGATCTTTTACATTATATGCGTACATATCAGTAATGCTTAGAGTGAGTTTTTGCTCCGTGCGTTTTTACGCTTTCAATTGGTTAACATTAGCGATGGGCAGAGAGAGCTTTTACTCTACACGCGCCTATACAAAATGTATAGAAAGCTTAAAAGAGCTTCGCTGATCTAAACCCGCAATGGGCACCGCCTTGCCCGCGGACAAAGCTCTTTTAAGATTTCTATACATTTTGTATAGGCTCATGTTGAGTAAAGGCTCTCTCTCTGTCCATCGCGGATGTAAACCCATTGAAAGCGTTAAAAAGCACGGAGCAAAAACTCAATTTTTTAGAAAAAGTTCACCTTTTCGATAGGTCCGGGAAAAACTTTTCTTAGGCACCAAAATGGACCGCAGTGAACTCTTGACAAAAGCACACTGTCTAACCTAACCTAAGCTAAGGCACACTTAACAAATCGATAATGTCTAAATATTATTAAGAGATATGTATATGTATGTATATAACAAAAAATCATACCAAAAGAAGAAAACCAAAGCAAAAAACCAAACAAAGAGAAAACAAAAAGTCACTGCAGTGGAAAAAACGGGTCAAGAAACAGCTCCTGTTAGCAGGTGATGCACGTAATGGAAGAGTAAGCCAGCGAAGCATGATAGGCTTAGGATCATTATCCTTTTTAGTGAACAAAACAATTGTAAGGGGACTGAAATATATTTTTTGTTTCCACAGCAACCAATGCAAAATTTGAAAACAATTGAAACAACAGTGTTTTGTTTTTTTTTCAAAGCATCTTAATGATTAGGCGCATTTCTATGCTTTGAATGGAACAATGAAAGGACAAAATCATTAAACTATTTGAAATACTTTATTATTCTTATAGAATGAATGTAAAGTACCGCAATTTTACAAGTCATTGCCTTTTGCATCAATATGACCAATTTTTCAACTACTTGCTGAACTACAAAATCTTCTACTTCAAACAAATCCAAAATGCAGATAGAAGATATTCAACTAAACTTATATGAAAAGAATCAGCCCTTGTGTATGGTAAATACTACCCTTTCTACAAAATTGCTGTTGTGAATGAAATGACAAAATCACTTCCGCTTAGTAAAGGAGAATTCAAGTGACATCGATATGTATGAAGAAAAGAAAATGAATTCATGAAAAGTTGGTATCAATGACATTTTTGTTGCAACAAAAAAATATTAAGGCACACCATGAGATATCAATTGCTATAATCGGCGTGATACTTATCTGACCCTTAAAGCACAAAAAGAGACTACTGCATACAGCGCAGGGAGAAGCCTTAGGAAGCAGGTGTTCACTAACGTGGCCTTAAAAAAAATAAGTACTTATATTTACAAATGCTTGAAGAATGAAGAAAAATATAAATCATCTTGCTTCATTGTAGGCCTACGCTGGTTTAGAAACATTAAAAAAATTTCTAAATATGTCTTAATTAGAGTAACGTCCTACAATTCTATTCAAAAAATTAGAGCAAGACTTTCAATCAAATGTTGATATAGAAATCAACCGAAAACTTCACTTTCAATCAAAAGCATCCAAGTATAGCGATGACAAATAATGGAATGACAATGAGCACTTAATGTCAGAAATGTTGAAGAAACTATTAGAAAAATATGTGCAACACCAACAAAATATTAACAAAGAACAAACTAAAATGGCATAAAAAGACAACAATGAGTTGATGAGTGCTTAGCGGGGAAAGGGAATTCATGGATGCTTTGAAATGATATAAAGAACAAAATTAATGAGAAGCCACGCGCTGTAAAGCAAAACAAGAAACAACAGCACTTTTAAGCCTACAAATATTTTTTTCAAGTGGTGCTTTACGAAAAAGGAAAACTACTTGAAAACAGGCAAAATATTATAACTGCTCTAATAAGTAAGAAAAAAATTTTAAGCCAACACAAAATATCAAAATTTAAGTTCACTGAAAACTAACTATGCGGTTCAAGTACTCTAAAGGAAGACACAAGTTTTCAAAACAATAAAAAACAAAAATAAATTAAAGACATTTGGTAGCTGAAGTAAAAAAAAACCCCCTGTTAAATAAATAAGTGTTGGAATGCAGACATAATTGCAGATACAATAGAATTTATGGCATAAAAGAATCCGCTGAAAATAATGAGCGACAATAGAAGTATCTATATGTATGCGAAATATATTAAATTGAAAAGCAAATATGTTTCAATCAAAACAAAGCAAATACAAAGATAATAAGAGAATTAAACCACAAAGATGCAATGGTGAATTCTAAGAAACTTAAGTAGCAAAAAAGCGCACAATAATTTGCAATTAAATTCAATTTCTAGTAGACAGTAATAAATGGAACGAAATTAATATTAATTAGTAGCAATAACTTTTAATTCAACGTAATTCATAAAGGTAAGACTATACTATATACATATGCACATTAGGGCGCATCACAAAAAAAAAGTAGCCGTTTTTCCACCGGATACATAAAACTTTTTTTTCGGAAAAATATTAAGATTTTCACGAGCTGACCCTTTTTAAAATACCTCCAAAAATTTTGTTATTTTAATTCCGATGCTGCAATTTAAAAAAAAATTGGTATGCAGGCCTTTTACGCTTAATCTCTTCTAGATCTGAGGTAATTTTTAAGAAATATTATTTTGAAAAACTTAATTAATTTATAAAAAGCTCGTTTTTTTCAGGTTTTTTCAAATGGGTTCAGCTTACGTTAACCTTAATATTTTGCCTATATTTTTCCGATATATTTCGGCGGAAGTCTTAAAATATAATTAATTTTATAATTCGGATGAATGGTATCGATTTTTTTTTTGTATGGGGAGTGATGCACTCTAATATATATATATATGTATATATGAATTTGTATTAAAAAAACAATCCTTACCTAATGCTAAAAATTATATAAAAAAATTAAATTTCGTTGAAGAGCGCCGCGCCGTTTCTTCTTTACCTCACAAAACAAAAAATCAAAGTCCATTGGAAAATGGGAATTTTATTCCTCAGTGAGGAGTTTTTGCGAACTCCGTCTTAAAATACACTACTCAAAAAAATTAAGGGGAGGTTTTAAAAAAAGTGGAATTAAAGCTTAATAAATAGGCTCTCTGATCCATATGCCCGTGATTTCAAGCCCGCGGACCAAACAAAAGGGAAAATTTTTCAATTTTATTTCACGCTATTTCTTAGGATTGCATGAGAACCGTAGCTCCTAAAAATATCTAGCCAATAAACCTGAAGATTATAATTTTAAAGCTTTAAAATGCCTGCCAAATATTACCGAAAAATGTGGAATTGTGTTTTGCTCCCTAACCCTACGTCTCTACCTTCTACAGATTCTGTTAAAAAAGCTGAGTTAAGACAGAAATGTCTTTTGCCGAATTTCTTACCATCACTGCTTTAACAACACTTGTCATTTCGTAGTTTGACAGCTCAATTTTAATTTTATCGCACCATTACATTATGTACAGATCGATCTGATTGGGTTGATTTTGACTTTGAAAATGAAATGCCCACATGAGAAAACGGGACAAAGTTGAAACAGAAATTTTACAGATGTTAAGACACATTTAGCAGAAGGTGGGGACGTTAGTTTAATTGTTTTGAGCATAGTATTATCGGCCTACATTGCTAGGTAAAGCCAAGCCAACATATTTGTTCCTTACTATCGAAACCGGACAAATTTTCGTGGAACCCATTTACATCGTAGACCCTACTTTAAACAAGCAAAAATAGGCCTGCTATTTCCACGATTTGGTTTCAACATAAGTATGTTTCTTGACTGTGCTTTATGACCAAATAACACCTATAAACATACATACATACGTACATATAGTATATAGAGTATTACTGCCAATATTTGCGATTGCATAAATTAGAATACAAAATGCAAAATTGCACAAGTGTATATGTATGTATGTTTACTTTTATGCGTCAGACAAGAAAATACCGTCTCGTCTGCGAAATAATATCGAGTCAATAAATGAATTGGCAACGGCTGCCACCAACAAACGATGTTGATGGTGGTTAAGATACTACAACAAGCCAACGCAACACGCAAGAGTGGAGTATAAACAAACAAGTTCACATGGGAGTAAATAAAGTGAATATATGTATGCAGGCATGTGTATGTTAACAGTTGGCTTGTATGTAAATATGTACATACATACATGTGTATATAATTTGGCTCACATATGAATGAATTTTGCCATGCATGACTCATAGCTTTCGTGACAGCTCGAAAGGAGTAAATAGTAGGAACAGCAATGGCTGAGAATATGTGGCAAAGAAGAGGAAGGTGCAATGGGGCAAACTTTTAACTCAGAGTGTATTTATTTGCCGACTGTGACTTATATTTCAGTGCAGCTTTTGTCCACCAGAGAATGGTGAACCATGCTTTAGGTTTGGTGCCACATGCATCCCACGCGTTGCAGCAGGCAATCAGCCAATATGCCACAAACTTGTTAGACACAGGAGAGTTGGCTTTCAGAGGGTTTTGCTACCCAGTGAAGTGAATGAATTAAATAGATCACCGAACTTAACTTTTAAAGCCAACGTCTCTATTCAAAGAGACTAAATTGACTTCAGCATCGACTGCAGCAAGCAAAACGAAAAGTTTTCAAATAAGATTTGCTTGTTTCCTGTTTTTCAGTTTTTCAGTTTTGGTGTGCTGGGTACTCACATTTGGTTGCATGGCTTTCCAGAAGAATTGACGTGGCCCATTGGAAATGCGCACATATGGTCACTAAGCAAACGAATTTATTTCGCAGTTTTGTTTTCTTTACTATTATTTTATTCAAATGACTTCGCTGTGCCCCGAGTCGCTGCAATTGGATGCCATTCGACGCGTGTCTAATGTCGCCAAATGTATCTTATTTATAACACAGCGTATGTACATACATATGTATGTTATGCATGTGTAAATGGCTAGGTGATCAACTAAACTAATGGTGATCAGTTGGTGATCGTAGTTCTTAGATACATACATACATATGTATATTTCAATGTTCATTAATTGTTCGTAAATTAAACAAAGTACACAACAATCAGCTGTGACATAAGCGTACGAACGCTCTCAATTGTGTAATGCTTTGATCACTGCATTGGGTAATGGTAGCGAATACATAAAGCCACTACTTTTTTAGAGTCTTCGAAAACGAACTTATAGTTAAACAACTGTTTATTTGATTAAACGTTTTTTTAGCATTAGGAAACAAATTTTAATCCATGTACGTTCCTTAGCCGCATCCAAATAGATTAGATTAGGTTGAAGTGGCTGCTGGTAGACACACCAGCACACTTAGACCCACCATCGGACCCGTTGTGGTACCGCAAGGAATGTCGTAAACAGAAGTGCCTCCTAAATGTATGCTTTAATATTGATACCGAATCAAAGAAACGAGAAAAGCAACTTTTCGAGGATAAGATTTGAAGCCCTATTCCCACGCCAATGACAAAATTCAGCAGTTGACTACTGTCTTCAGTACTGGGCCTAAAACTATGCCACAAATTGATTGATTAAACACTCTAATGATGACAACTGTCATTGTTATTGTTATGACCTACTGGGTACGCCACAATAATGACACAATGTTTTAGGCGCAGTAACTATGACAATAGTCATACGATGAATTGTTTCAATGAAGTGGGAATAGGGTAATTATGAATATGTAGATGAAGGACGGCATAAAGCTTATATCCAAATAGGACCAAAAATAAAGACATGTAAAGGCAAAGATGAAGGTAAATTTAAATACTTAATAGAAGGATAAAAGTGAAGGTGAAAAAATAAAGATAGATATTCAGATAAAAGTAAGCATAAGGATAACGAAGCAAATAAAGAAAGCCATAAAAAAAAAGATACCGATTGAGACAAATACATAGATAGAGAGAGCGTTAGAGTTGGAGATAAAGATACGAAAATAAAGATAAAACTGAAGAGTAATAAGTGTTATGCCATGCTATGTTACTCACCTCACTTCACCTCATCTTACTTGAACTCACCTCAACTGCTGTCAACAAACCTCCATTTACTCCATCTTAGCTCAGTGAAAAAAAAAAAAATCACAAAAAAATGTATGTTTCAGTTGTGAATCGATCAATTTATAACAGGAACCAAGTTCCAGTTTTGGTTTAGTTCTGCACGAGAACGATGTGATGTAAAGAACATTCCCACAAAAGAGCCAAGCGGGAACAAAACTCTCAGGAACGTTCTCTAAAAGAAAACAATGCGAACAAATCTGCCGGGAACGCTTCAAGAAGAACACAATGAAAAAAAAAAACTTTCCGGAACGTTTTTAAGAAGGATCAAATAATAACAAAATTCTGGGGACGTTTTGCTAGAGAACCAAGCGAGAACAAAATTCATGGAAACTTCACGTTAAAAATGAGAGGGACATTTGCGTGTTCGAATGAAAAATCGTTTCAATGGGAACTACAATTGTTAACCCAAAGGCATCATTTCAACTTCCAGATCGTTTATCATTACGGTGAGCTGTCCATTTATGGAACAATTTTTATTTTCTGCGCAATAAAAGTTCGTGTCTTAAGTCTTTCGTTGACTTTATTTGCATAACTATGTTTCAGGTCTTTTTTGACACATTTTAATATTTAATAATTTCAGACTAATGGAACGTTATGAGAAAAATTTTGTTCTCGACTCTTTTCTTCGCGAAATGTTCAGTGAAGATTTGTTTCCGTTTCGTTCTCTGTAAAAGAGTTCCTTAGACTAAAGTTCTCAAATTGTTCTTCGTGAGAAAGCTCCTTAGATTTTTGTTCCCATTTTGTTCTCTAAGAAATGTTACCGAAAGCATTGCTCGCATTTTGTTCTCTTTGAGATCGTTCCACAGGGTTTCGTTTTTATGTAATTCCCATTGAGGACGTTCTCGATTGTTTTGTTTTCATTTGGGTTTTGGTTCTGAAGCGTTCTTGGAAACAAAACTACGAGAACGATATTTAATTTTGATCATACCATTTGTTCTCGGTCTCTCTCCGATTTAAAATCACTCAACGCAGTGTTATGTTATGTTATCTCATTTTATGCTAATTTCAGTGGATCGAAACATACAACTATCAGGATTATGGATCGATAAAGAAATGAGTCACATATTTTTTTAATCACTGTGATACATATTTAATTAGCTCATGAATAAAGTGGTATTTGTGTTTTTAAACACGTGGCAACTCTGTGATAGTTAAATTAACTTATTCAATACTTTGAATTTAACCTTTTAAACCAGTGGCAACACTTTTCAAACACCTCAAAATTATTCTAAATGTGCAAACTAAATAATTCTTAAAACTGGTTTGTTCGACACCCATTTTTTTAATTTAATATAACTTGGATATAATTTAGTTAAATTCGACTTTTAAAAAAGGTGGCAACCCTGTACAGAATATAACCAAAGTACTACTACCTTAAACCTCTTTCTTCTGGCACCGGTATGGTGATACAAAATTTAATTACCTAGTTGCCTTAATTCAAACTGAATTTAGTTTTTTAAACAGGTGGCAACGCCAGTGCATGTAGTTAAGAAACAATGCTTTTTAAAACCATTTCTATTAGTACCTACATTGCAGTAGTTGATTTCACTTTTTAAATAATTTGTATTTAATTTCTAAAAAGGTGGCAACTCTTTTCAAAACAGTAAAACTTTATTGGCCATCTGCAGCTCCGCAGCTTCTTAAAATAAAAAGACGCAAAGTCTTCAAGTTTCGTATTTATAATATTTTGCATTCATAGATGCCGCTTTTCGTTAGTTTAAATCGATTAATCGAATTATTCATCTCGTCCCATTGATGAAATATGTATGATGAATGCAGTTTTAAATACCAAAAATCTTCATGCTACACCATCGCATTTTTTCTCACCATGCACCGGAAGCCACTCAAAATGGTTGTGTGTATTTTGGGCATACCAGCAGAAAAATTTCATTTTAACTTTCCTATTAGCATTCTGCGGCTGCTTACCTTTAAAGAATTTCTTTTTTATTTACATGCACAAATTCTCAAACATCTTTTGAATAACAAAAAAAAAAAAAAAAAACTAACTGCTCCATCAACATGCACCCTGTGTATGAGTGCAGGAATGGCTGCTTATAAACGCGAAACTGTTTGCTTTTTAATTATGCACCACAAACTTTCAAACATTCTTCACTTCTTACTAAAAATCAACAAAAATGTTGGAAAAATGTCTAAAGTCATCAAAAATAAAATAAAATAAAAATGCAGTGAGTGTGACTACGAGAAGGTAGGTGTGAATGCAGTTTAGCTGTAAGCGTTTACTTAGAAAGTTGAGTGATAGCAAAGTGGAATTTGATAGAATGCTGGATGTGTTGGATGATACTAATGTAGTCATTGACAAACGAATTCTCTTTTTGTATTAGCAAATATTTACTTTTGCGCTCAACAAAGTATTTGAAAGTTAAATACGACGTAATTAAGGTGGTGGTTGCACTGTTATTACTTATATGGCGGGTAAGAGGTGTTGAAATGAGGGAGTTTGGTTTTAGAACTGAGAAGTTGTTTTAAGAATTCCAGGACTGTTGTAGTAAAAAGGAAGAATTCAAATGACAAAGGTTGGATAATAATTTGACAATTTGAGTTTGTCAAAAGATAAAAATTTTACGGGTCGAGAAAATGGCCCTAGAACTATGAACAACGTACAGTAACTCAAACAAGTATTCACATCTGAATTTTTTTATTTTTTTTTTCTTAGTTAAAATTTTTTTTGCTCCATAAAAGTATTTTCCATGCTCTACCCAAGATTCTATAATAAATCAAAATTTGAACACTTCAAAAAATTTTTATAAAAATTTCTAACTTTCCGATCTGAATTTTTGGAGAACTTTTAGATATGCAGCTTTATAACCCATAATAATCATAAAAACATTACTAATAATAATAATAGTAATTTGGCGCTTATACTTTTGCTAAGTGTTTGGCCAAGCTTCTCCTGGGGGGACCTAGAGTTTTACGCCGCCTCCGAACAGCGAATGGATTTATAGCCCATAGTTTATAAGGATTTTGAAATTTTAAAAATACGATTAATTCAAACAATTATTAAAAAAATTTAGAAAATTTTGTGGAATTAAAAAAAAATCACGTGTTTTGGTTCACAAGGACGAATAATTGCTTTTTTCAATCTTATAAAGTTAAAAGGACGAAATTGTAGGATTTTGGCGTGTATGTATATTAATCCTTAACATATCTTCTTTTTTCTTTTCAAAAATAAATATTGAAAATTTTCAAGGATATTCAGGGATATTTAAAAAAATTAGTCTTTCCAAATGCTGCAAAATTTTCTCTATTATTTGATACCCATATTGCTATTCTATGTTGAACAGAATTTTTAAATCTATTTTTTTAAGCAATTAAAATTTTTGGTTGTGTAAAATTTACTGCCGTACGGTGTTATATGAGAAAACGCAAAAAAGTTAGACATTTTGATGCACATTTGTTTGATTTTGTATAATATTTGAGACTTTGTTTTATACAGTTTTGGTTAAGGCATGGAAAATATTTCCATTCAAAAAAAAATATATGAAAAACATTGTGAATAAAAAATCCACACTTTTTAAAGTCACTGTAAGTACTTTTGTTTAATTACTGAAACTAAAATAAATAAAGCAAACATACACGCAAATATAAATTAAAGTGAGATTCAGCCGCCTCCAGCATTAAAAACAAAAGCATTAAATAGAAGTGAAAAAGTCGAAAACAAAACAACAAAAAACAAGAAAATATAAACCGAACACTTGTTGACCTTAAAGTGGGCGTGAACTGCTCGAGCGCCGCCAACATTAAATGGTATTTCATACATTTACAAAAAACAGAAAAAAACCGTCTCCTTCAAAAGAATTTACCCATTACTTGTTGTGGGCCAAAAACCTCATATTTATGTACTTTAATGTGAAGGTTAAAAAAGTCACTTGAGTAGACATTTTCCCAAACAACAAAAATGCTTACGTGCCATTTTCAACATTATTTTTAGCGGCATTGAAAGTGAAACCACACCAGAAAATTTATTTAAAAAAAAATGTAGCAACAAGCACAAATCTTTAAGAAAGTGATTACTTTCACTGCTGAGTGTGAACTTAAATTTGTAAAACCACTCAAAAATTATTGTAAATTACTGAAAACTTTTGCTTTTCGGACTATTTGGTTTTGTTTCTCAAGTCTTTCACTTCAATTACTGCCGGCTCATATTTTCCCATTAATAAATGCCAAAAGTGCCGAATAAGCCAAAAAAAAAAGAAAAAACACTTTACATACACTTCAGCATGATTATGAATATTCTCATCAATAAAGGCGGGTCGAATTGGTGGCTTATCGAATTTCTTAAATTCTTCATTTTTCTGTTTCCTTTTTTCAATTTCATAGCCAGCAGGTATTAATGTAGAATTGAGCGAAAACACGAATTTCGATTTGTTAAAAAATTTAAGTTTTTAGTAGTCAAGCACTTCCTTTTCTGCATATTTGGCTTATTGGTTAAGGCTTATTACAACAACGCTACTACTAAGCTTTCAGTCATATAACTGGGTTGAGAATTTCATGCTCTAGTTTTTGATTTATTGGCTTTGTAAGATTTTGTTCTCTTTGTGGACTGGCGACAGCATGCATTAGTAATTAAATGTATTATTTTATGTAAATACAATGAAACTGACCCAGATATAAATTACAGCATGTACTCCAATTTCATGCTTAATTGCTCTCAAAGAACTTTAAATTGCAATTTGATTTTGAAACTTTCTCTCATTAAGAGTTTATTAAAACCACAGAAACATTTTCAGTCTGAAAGATAAAGCTGCATTTTAAATCTTCCCCAAAGCGTTTGTCATTTCAAAAATGTGTTTAATTTCAACAATTATTTTAAAAATTCAGTGCAATGTAAAATAACAATATGTGCAACAAATGAGAGGAAAAATTCTGTAGAATTAAAAAAAAATACAATTTTTGTTCACCAAAACGATAAGGTATTCTAATTGTTCCTTTAATAAAATTTATTATTTTAAGCTAATAAAGTTAAAAGAATGAAATTCGAGGATAGGGCTGAGTTGATATTAGTCCTTAACATATATATGTATATATATATATTTTTTTTTTCAAATATAAGCATTGCAAAATTTCAAGGGTATTCAAGGACACAAATTTTAAAAAGGCGTTTTCAATACCTACTCAACCATATATACCAAAAAATTTAATAAGTTTCAATTCTCCAGAATTTGCTCTCTAATTTGATACCTATATCATTTTTCTAAATTGCACTTAAAAAAAAATTTGAAGTATGTAATCATATTTTTTAAATTTCAAAGTCCAAGATTCCAAATTGATTGAATTAAAAAATCAGTCATTTCGGTAGCCTTCAGTGGTGAATTTTTTCAAACTGCCCATCAATATGCGTCAAGAACGTTGATAGCGCGTGAAAGAATGTTATGGATCTCTTCTTTCAGCAGCCAGTAGCTTTGATGCTCTTCAGCAAGATAGTCGGCATCAAGCAATACTCTATGTGTCGAGTTAGTAACCAATTATTCGGTGTAGTCTTTTTGTCTGGATTTACCATATAGATGACCCTCCTAGATCTGTGATGCTAAGAGAGAGCTTTGAAGAGTTCCGCCCGCGTGCGCTGTGTCCTAGGTACATGGGTGGAGCAAAGTGTGTTTCGGCTTTTTCGACTCTTTCATATTTACTTCCCTTCACTGTCTTCCAGCGTTCGCTGCGTTATTCGCCTCAAACTTTGTCATGGACCTTTCGTTTTTAATGATATTCGTGTAACTCTTGCTAAGAGATGACTCTCTTTCTCATATTATTTACTAATGAAATCGATTTGTTGTAGCCGTTCCGGGACTCCACCTATCTACTTTTTGGAGTTTAAGGAGGGCAGCGAGTTGTCGTAGCCGTGGAACGCTAAGAAGGCTGTTGAGCAACAACATCTCATCTAAAGTGGCAATATCATCAAGGTCTATTACAAGTAGTCCATAATTAAAGTAGGATCAGTTCGTTTATTTTTCATTTGCACCAAAAGAGTCCTAAAACTGTATTCGCTGTGTTATATTTTCCAAATTGTAGTCCAATCAACTCAAACTAATGAATGACGTCGCTTACATATTGTATGTAATGACTTTTCAAAGGGGGTGCTGGTCGTGGTGGTGGTATTGTAAGCCAAGTTTCTAAGTTTTATAGATTTGGATATTGACACTCAAAAAACAATCCTTTATAGTGTTATAGACGACGGTTGCAGCAGATCCTAATATAGGACCCTTTGATGACTGCGACTATTTTTAACTTTTCGTTGTTCTATTCAGCGGATAAGAAGCCTTCGTGTCGCTGCCAGTGAAAAAAATTCACTCTCGTGCATTTCTTTTTAGATTATTGCAAGAAGGCATCTATTGAAAACCACTTCAGATTCTGAAAAAATTAGTGCAAATTCCATTTCGCATTAACTGACCGACATTTGCATATACCTCAATGGGAATACCCAAGATTATATTCCATCATTAAAGGGCTTGCTTTAGTAAAAAAAAAACACCCCTACTGTCAGCAAACCTAACAAAATTCCGCAAATATTTTCAAATAGACAACACAAAGATGAAATAAAAATGTAAATAAAAGTATATACACAGATATTGCTCTATTTACACTTAACTGGTGTACAACATAAACAAATACATACATACGTGAAAAAGTTAGCGTTTTTAATTTTGTTATTATAATTAGTATTTTTAAACTGTGCATAGCGAGAAGCGAATGAAAATAAATTAAAATTGCGAGTTCTCGAAGTAATAACAAAAATAAATTAAATTGTGTGTAGAAAACATAAAAAAGCTTTTAAAATGAAACATATTGCCGAAACAGCTGTTTAAACTATTTCAATGGAAAATTTTGAGGTGAGTATATAATAAAAAACGTGCGTTTTCACTTAAATATTTTCGGAATATACATGTGTATGTATGTAAATACGGAAGACGAAATATAATAACTGTAAAGGTTAAAATGTTAATAAATACAAAGTCGTTTAGTTATATTAACTGCTTGATATTGCATATTTTTTACTAAAATGTAATGTATACACGTATGACGAAATCGACAAGCGCAGTTGCTGTTAGGGAAATTCAACAAAATGTATTAATGAATAGTGTGTCTATATATTCGTTTGTTTAAAGCGCTAAATAAAACAAAAAACCGAGGAAAATTAAATTACTTTAAGTATTTCAAATAGCGACAAAAAAAAATACACAAACTCACAAATAACTGACAGAAAAGCAAAAATACAAGGAAATATATACAGTATGTATATATGCATTTATGTATACGTGCATTAGGGTGGTCCAAAAATATATTCCCTGGCGGAGAAAGTTTAAAATGTTATATGGAAAAAAAGAATACCCGTACTTTTTTGTTAAAAAAAAAAAAATATATTTAGGACATGAAGTTTTCTGTGTATTTTATATGGGGACAAGACACTTATTCGTAGAAATGGTATAGAATACTTGAAAATCAATACTTTTCGATCCGAAAACTCCAATAACAATAACCAGCTGTATATATAACATTTTTTTTATATAGTGTTTTTTTTTTTTGTTATACATCGGCAACTTCATGGGCTTTAAGGCAGTTCTAAATATCTTCTTTTATTTAACAAAAAAAAACGGGTACTCTTTTTCTCCATTTAGAAAAATCCTATGGGGTGAGATCTTAATATTTTAAACTTTATTTTAGACCGCCCTAGTGTACATTCGACCGTACCAAAAAACAAAACTTCCCGTACGCTCTTGAGTCTAAAGTATTTTTGCAAGGCAATCACGAAAGAAACATTTTTTGGCCAAACAAAAGGATCTTCTTTTTACAGTTTTCGTCATAATTTCAGCATTTACAGTCGGATCTTAAAGTCTGATTTATCGATGTTCTAGTCTCGAGGATAAATTTTTTTGTACCACAGTTCATTCTAGTACTTATCCACCAGAGCTCAGTTCTTATCCTTCTAATGTATCACCCTAATATCAGGACATACCAAAAATCATTAAACTTTTGCTAAAGAGCTATTTCCATTATTTAAGTAGAACTATTTGAATAAAATTGTGATGGCCGAATGTGTGTAGGTGTCACACAAAAAGGGTTTGGTAAATACCTCAGACACAGGCATGTACGGCGACATTTTGTTGTTTGCTTGACAGGTGGTACGATATAGTACACATATGTACATTAGGGCGGGTCAATTTTTTTTTTTTTTAATATGCGCGTATAGCATAGGACGATTCTACATGTAATCTTAAGCAAATTTTCCGAAGAAACAATGCGTCTAAAATCAGTTTGGAACTTGCCAAATTGCGAAAATAGGTTTCGAAGAAAATGTTAAAATTTTAACTGTTATGCCCTCTGGTGGAAGTTTTAAGAAAAACATAAGTATAAAAATAAATTCCTCATACTACAAAACCCCTTATAGCATGTTTTTGCACACAATTTAAGCAGATATCCGAACCACCCTAGTGTCATACCAGTAATTTTCCCTTGAATGGTTTAGAAGTTACTAGAACCACTCCAGTACATTTTTTGCCAACATTTTGAAACTTTACTCTTGTTACATTTTCTTATAGCCCGAATTATTTTGTGTGCACATTTTATTAATTTTACTTGATCACACGTTTTACACGATATTTGTTTATGATTTCGTATTAGCCGACACCTTGCAATTTTGCTAATCAAAGCACGTTTCCATGGTGAGAATTACTGTAGTAAGTTTTGTTGTTGTTGTTTTTTTGGAAAAAATGTGTACTTGGCAAATAAACAAAAACAAAAGAAATATAAATGTTTGAGTGAATTTGATATGCATATACATATACATATGTAAGCATCAAAAAATCAGGAAGATATCGAAAAATCAAGAGGAACGATGAGCTGTAGTTCCTCCAGAGTGCCAAGGTAGTACTTTGATTATTTATTTGAAGCAGCGACCGAAAATAACTGGTAAATATAATGATTTTTATTTTTACATCATTGGAAAATCGTTTTTTTTTTTCATATTTTCGATCAAGAATAATCGATTCATATTTTACTGGTGGAATTTTCATTATTTGTCTTTTTTCGGACAAAAAATAATGTGTCCGATTTTTATTTTTTATTATCACTTTTAACCGTTTTAAATCTGCTTACTTATTTTGCCTTATTGATTTCTCAATTAAAGCTATTCCTTTTTTTATTTTAGCAGTCATATTGTAATTTTGGTCATGATTTCTGACTAACAGTGTTACTATAGAAAAAATGTGTACATAAAAAACCGTTTGTTTTTTTATATAAAGATGGAGAACCGTTTTTTTTTTCAAATTGTCACTTTCAAATAACTCCGAAACCGGGTTTCGAAAAAGGCGAATAATAGAACACCCTAGTACATACGTTGAAGATTCGATTTTTCGTTGATTTTTTTTTTTTGATTTGATTCATTGCCAAAGTTTTTGTTTTTTTTGTTTTCATATTATGCTTAATTTTGTTTTACTATAAATAAATATATACATATTTTACCTTTTTGTTTTTTCGTTTTGAGCAATAAAATGCACGTAAAGGTCAAACAGCGTAAAACAAAAGCGTATTTAGTGCAATGTTTTTGCTACCGTTGTTTACGCGCTGACTACTGTATTTAAAAAAAAAAAAAAAACAAAAAAAAACAAACTGGGCGTCTCTGTAGACAACAAAGAAAAACTTTTAAGACGAAACATAAAATAAATAAAAAATTAAATTAAATTAAAACTCATTAAATGTATGCAGTTAAAGTGAGAGGGATGCCTACGTGTGTACATATGTATGTATCTATATGTTTAAGCAAACGCAAAGATAAAATGTAGCTGAAGTAGCAATTTTAAAAGCAATCAAATACATATAAGGCCCTTCTTATGATGCTACAAGACCCAAGTATGTACTTCACTTTTTACACAGATAATCTTTTTTCCATAGGATAAAATGAGAAAAAATCTGAGACGGTCAATAGGCTAGAAATTTTGACTTAATTTGATTTCATCGAGGGCTGGGAGTTCTGTACGAATTTTTTTTAATATTCGGTTAATTCGATTATTTGATTAAACTCCCAATAATCAGATATTCGAATAAAACCTAATGAACGAATAAAGTCTCATAAAGTGCAAATTTCAAGCGTCTAAAAAATCTCGTTGATTTTTAATATTATTATTTTTTTTTTATTGTGACTACTTTTTTTATAGAACAAGTGCAATTAACAAAAACTGGCGTTGATTTTTAAAAATTTTGTTGCGAACGGTCTGCTGCATTTTATTTCATAAGGAATTCATGCTTGAATGGAAAAAAGTGCAAAAATCCGTCAGCAAAAAAAAAAAATATTAAAATTGTATGGGCTATAAAACTGCTTACACAAAAATGTTGTAAAGATTCAGATTAAAAAGCTCGAAATTTTTATGAAAATTTTATGAGTTCACCTAAATGTTGTATAAAGCTAGAAACTCTGATTTACATATATGGTTTTGACTAAAGATTGGGCAATATTTGTATGGAAAAATAATTAAATTTAAAATTTAAATTTAAATTTAAATTGAAAAATGTTGTGAATATTAAATAAAATCAACACGTGAACATTTGTGTAAGTCACTACATGTGTGTGTTTGCTCAATAAATATCAATGAGAATAACCAGATTTTAAAAAAGATAACCAAGGTTAGGATAGCTGGGGTTAGAGTGGCTGCTGTCGATAATACCGACAAACTTGGAACTGCTACTTCGACGCACAGGCGAAAAATTCGAAATATTACCACTTCTTCTGGTTGATGCAGAGCAAACGTATGTAAATTGAAGTCCTTCATCTAATTTTTTCTACTTATTTCATTTTCAGCATATTTTAATTAGACAAATGGCAAACCTCGTCGCGCTCGGCTGTTCGTTAGCATTTAAAGTTTCGTCGTCGTTAAAGGGTTAACTCTTCTGACCATTTCTTTATTTAACTTATTTTTAGTTCTTTTTTTATTTTCTATTTTAATTTCTGCACGTTTCTTATTTTTTCTTGACAGTGCAACGTTGCCCGTCCTCTACTTGTCTTCTTCGCTTTATATTTATTTATTTCTTTAGCCTTTTGTAATTAATTTAATTTCGCGTTGCCAACAATTTTGCACGCCAATCCAGTTGGCATTGTAGCATTTAAATTGTCCTTTTGGTTTTATGGCCACCCTTTTTATTTGTTTGTTGTTTCTTCACATTTCAAGTTAATTGGTTTTCGTACGAAAATGTCGCTTCAAATGCACTGCGGCGTGGGGTTGAACAACAAGATACGAGTAGGAATTAAATGAAAACCGGCTAGCGAAACGCTTCCGCAATGGTGAATTGCATGCTGCTCGCTCGTACTTCTTGTGGTCGATTTTGGTTTTTTTTTTTTTTGTACTTTTTGGCATACTACTGCCACATTTAAAATACCAAAAATGGCATTGTACTCGTAAGTTATATGTATGTAAAAAAATGCATTTAAATGTAATTTATGAAAATTACACATACCAACTGAAGACATGTACAGAAATTTAACTTTTTTATGTGAGTGTAAATTTTATGTATTTTGGTTGGCAGCACCACTGCTGCAGGTAGTAATTAAAGAATGTAATATGAGCTGCCTTTTTTTGTTGTTAATTAAAATTTTAAGCAAAAAAATATAGTTTCACTTTAGAAACTCGATACAAAGAAACCAACTACATATCAGTCATTAAAAACTGCAGCAATCCACCACTTGAAGAATTTCTACTGCCAGCAATGCATTCTTTACCCACTCCTCATGAATGCGGCCACTAGTATTGTCTCAAATTCACAAGCTGTTACTTTTTTCCTTAAAAAACTACTTCACACTTTTCCATATTTTCTAAGCGTGCATTTTCTAACTTCGCATTCAATAAAGTAGGAAGTCTTTCTAACTGTTTAACGTCTACCACACCAAAATGCCACATTCCCTCTTAGTTATGTGTGGTGGGGGGGGAATTCAGGTCGCCCGCCAGCTTTTCCGCGAATTCAGCTGCCCACCACCGCCACTCAAATAACCCAACACTCAGTCATTCCCCGTCAGTCAATCGGTCACACTGCATTGGCTGAGGTGTCGTCGTCTCGTATTACCAGCGCAACAAAATGCAAACGAATGTGCCATATTTAGTTGACACTTCCCTAACGCTTCCGCTGCGCCATATGTAAGTGCATAAGTAAGTATATATGTATATATCGATGGCTGAGTGGAAGATCGACCTATCTCGGCAGCCAGTTCGAAAACGCCTTATCTCAAAATACTTTTCAAGAACGCCCTATTTCAGAATTTAATTGAAAAACACCCTATCTCCAAATTCGGTTCAAAAACGCCCTATCTCACTTCGAAATGTATTGAAAATATGCTGATATAGGGCGTTTTTGAATCGGCAGCTGAGATAGGGCGTTTTTGAAACGAATTCTGAAATAGGGCGTTCTTGAAAAGTTTTCTGATATAGAGCGTTTTCGAACTGGCTGCCGAGATAGGTCGATCTTCCACTCAGCCATCGATATGTATGTGCATACACTACAAAAGTATGTAAATTGAAAACGAAGAAGTTTCGAGTGTGGAAAAAAGGTACTTTAGGTGACTTCACTCAACTTCGACTTGCAAATGACACGCAGAGGAGGAAGCAAAAATACATACAAAAATAAACCGAAGAAAAAATTATTACACAACCCATTAGAAAGAATGCCAGCCAATCGACAACACCAAGTCTGGGCCGGTAGTGTCTCACTGCCATTGCGCATGCGTATGCTGTTGGCTTTAGTTACACTCACTATGGCTGCAGCCCCATATTTGACAGCAGCAGCGCACAGCAATTCCACTTCCACTGCATTTGAGTTTGTACTTTGCATTTTCCATATGTTAATTGGTGATTTTCGTATTGCCTCGTTAACTAGACACAACCATGCGTGCAGTCTCTGCCTCCCTCCAGCCAGCTAGGCGTACAGTGTGAATACTACTTACATATGTACATATAAATACATATATATATCCAGTTCTTTGACACATAATAAGGGCTTTGGCTGCATTCGATTCCCTTCTTCCCCCCCCCCCCCCCCCCCCCCCCCCCCNCCCCTATCAAGTCGACCCTTTCTAATTTAAGTTGAAGTCATAGAGTTTTCACATTTGCATTTATAGAGTTTTTTTTACTTCGAATTGCATTTATAGCTTATTACCTTATAACTTTTTATTTATTTTTAAAACCCTTGCCATTGGGTTTATTTCAAAATAAAAATGCCCAATTTCCCAGAAAAAAAGATTATGTTCCAGCGAGTGTTCAACATTTTAGTGCAGCTTCTTGGAAGGCTCATAAAATTTTAGCAGCAATCACGTATTTATTTTCTAATAAAAAAAATTACGTTTACACTTAAGTTTTTAATATTATTACTTGCTAGTGATTGTACGGACTCATTTTACAACCTTTGAAACTTTGCGCACATTTAATTTGTATGTATAGAAATAAATATTCAAAGTTGAAAAAAACTAAATAAATAGTTTCTTAAGTTTATTGCTATGCTCTTAAAAACACGACGAGTAAAAGTGAATCTAATTTTAATCTTTTTTCTTTGCAGGTTGGTTGAAAAGAAAAAAAAAAAAAGAAAACGAAATAAATGCCATACCCCACAGGTGAATAAGAAATTTATAAAATACATAGCTGAAATATTAATGACCAGCTTTTGGGGTCACGGCTGATGATGAGTTCGAGGTCTGTTGAGCTTTACAGAGCAATTCTGGCTAAGATAGTTGCAAGTATTTTGTGAGACGATTGAAAGACAGTAGGTAAGATATTTACAGGGCAATTCTGACAACTGACTTTGAACTCACCACGCTTTCGTAAGATAATTGTCAATTCTGGCAACTATCTTAAAAGCTCTTTACTGTCCTTCGAAAGACTAATTGAAAGATGTGCTAACGAAGATAACTTAGCATTCGCTGCGGTTCGCCTTTAACCAAAATATATTTTTTTTATTTGAATTAAATTCAAGAAATATATATACATTTCTTTTTAAAACAATAAAATTTAATAAATAAAAGAAAATTAAATTAGAAGAAGAAAAACATTTAATCAAAAAAGAAAGAAATAGTACTTATAAATTAAATTATATTAAAAATATTTTTTTTTAAAGACAAAAATATTTTAGAGTTTAATAAGATCCAAAAATTAATTGAAATAAACAAACATATATTTTTTTAAATAAAATTTAAAAATTAAAAGAAAATGAAATTGACAAAATAATGACAAATTAAATTTAAAAAACAAAAAATAAATAAAACGAATTTCTAAAAAGAAAATGGAATTTAAAAAAAAAATATTTCTTTTTACACAATAAAATCTAAAAATTTATCTAAAAACTGAAAAAACTTACTTAAAAAAGAAGAAATAAAAAAGTTCCTAAAAATTAAATGAAATTAGAAAATATTCTCTTTAAGATAATAACAACCAAACCATTAAAGAAAATTAAATTGAAAAAGAAAAGAAATACATAAAATAAGTTTCCAAAAATTAAATAAAAATAAAAAATATATATGTATAAAAAAGCTGAAAAATTTAATCAAAAAAGACAAAAATGTAGATTTAAAAAAAATCATTGCGCCAGGACTCGAACTCGGATCTCTCCTTGCTTTGCCCACTCGGCCACTGCGGCTGTTGGAGTGGCGCGAGCTAAATAATATATAAGTGACTTCTCCTAAAATAACTTTTCACCACGAGTGGTGAATAAAGCGCTTTTTTCTAAGACTTTTCTGCTAGATTAACAAAAGTCTTTCGAAATATCTTGCCATCTGTCTTTCATTTGTCTTAAGAAAGACTTTTTACTATCTTAGCCAGAATTGCTCTGTTAGTTGGAAAGATTTTGTTTATACTGGCACGAAAGTCTTGTACAAAAAGCTCCTTTGCCAACTTTCATGGTGAAAAGCTCTTTTGATAGAAAGCACTTGAGCATGTTCCAAATGCAGATGTATATCATTTTGCTACCGTTGCAATGGCCGGCGTGCCATTCGGGAGGTCCGAGGCACGAGTCATCGGGCAGCGGATTTTTTTCTTCCTTTAATTGAATTAGTTCACCTTTCTTAATTTCATTGTATCTTAATTTTTAAATTTTATTGCTTTGAAAACAAAAAAAATATATATTTTTTCAATTTCATTTATTTTTTAGAAACTTATTTTTTGTTTTTTCTCTTTTTTAATTCAATTTAATTTTCTTTTAATTTTGAAGCTCAATATGCCGTGGAAAAAAAAAGAAAATAAATGCAAAAAAAACTGTACAAAATAACTTTAAAGAAACATTTCCTACCACGAGCTCAATATAACGGAAACGAAAATAACTCAATAGAACTTTATAAAACTTATTGCTAAATGGCAAACGCTAAGGCCGCCTCGTTAGCAGATCTTTCAATTACTCTTTCGAAAGACAGAAAAGAGCTTTCAAGATAGTTGCCATTATTGGCAATAGTCTTGCGAAAGACTGTGGTTAGTTGAAATAACCCGGTTAAACTGCCATTCGAAACTAAATGGGGTGTCGCAGTGATTGATATATGTCGGATTCTCTAGCTAATATCCATAAGAAGCTTAAAAAGTTATATTTTAACTACATTTCACCTTGTTTTTTATTTTTCTCACAATTTTATTTTCTTTTTCAATCAAAGAAGCCATTAAAAATCCCAAAATTTGAATCAATATCCTGGCTTTTGCTGGCCAACCGTGGTCTAGAGCAATTACTTACTACCAAAGGATATCCCACGGTAGAAGCTTTTGACAGCTTTTTATAGATTATAGATGGACTCGACACACCTGGACAGAACTGTAGCAAAGATCTACTTCCCGGAACGCAGTAGGGTAATAGAGTAATAAGTTTGATAGTAGTAGATAGTTAGCATTATCTCGAAAAGGCCTTCGCTAAATCTTAGCATTCCGATTATTCATGCGCCTTTAAGCAGAATTAAAAGTCACTTGAAATAGAGCGCTGAGGCAGTCTGCTGAATTACAGCACCTCGAAGGTAGTAATTCAAGACGAAGGACGCTGAACGTACTCAGCCACGAAGTCCGCTATAGGTGTAGTATGGATTCCTGCTCAATCGGTCTCAGATACAGCATTATGGGTGAAGTGAATATAATCTCTAAAATCCGTCCACAATGTATCAAAATCTTTATGCAAATACTGAGATACATATGTAGATCAATTTCAATTAAACTAGCAAATACCAGTTAACCTAAGAAAAGTATAGATTTATCGCAAGTACCATAATTGTATATGTAATATAATGATGCGTGTAATTAAAACGCAAATACCACCAACAACTCTAGCTGTTTAAACAATTAATAGATAATTTTCTGATTCGATACATCAGCTTAACGATAACGACTTCATTATTTAAGCCGACAACATTTTAAGAAACAATTAACACCTCCATTATTTAATTAAACATTATTCACTTTTTATTTTACTTATTTTTTGCAACAAAAATTTGCACAAGTGTTTAGTGGGTGCACTGTATGGCTTCATTGGCTTTATTGTAACTTTTTTTTTTTGTTTTTTTTTTTTCGCGGAAGTAATGTCATTGAATTGTAGATCCCCAACAGATACCGCAGAAACAATTACGGGCATATATTGAAAGTGAAAGAGATAAAGTAGAGAAAATGGACGGAGTAAGAGAGATTAATAGGGCCAATCAATACGCCCACAACAAAAGGCTCATCAATACATACAAGCAAATAAACAGTTATGTCTCAATGCAATGATTAGTCACAATTGACAGGTGTTTCATTGCTGAGATGCGTTCGTTAACCTTTGTGGTTGGTTTCGATTTTTTCAGCTGTGATTTTCTATAATTTTAGTGAAATACCTATGCGATAAATGGGTATTGTACATACATACATACACGTCGGTCACCTGAAATGCAAAAAGTCGCAACTAATAAAAAATTCAAAATTCGCATTTTGATTGATATGATGCATTTCATCGAATTTCAACTCACAACATCATTTTATGGAAAATATAAATTTATTAGTCACGACTTTTCGCATTTCAGTGTCGAATGTATGTTACGGCTTTTTGTAATTCAGGTGACGATATATGTATGTAAATATTTAAAATATTTTGTATGGTTTTTTGACTAACGCTGTGTATTTCAAAATGTGTTGAAAATTTGTTCACTTTTTTTAGGCAGTCTACCCTTTTGACACATTTTACGCAGGTTTTAAGTGCGTCGAATAAAAAGTGCCTTCAATGCAAAACTTATATTTTAAATAGTATTCGACTTTAGTACCTACTCTACTTAATTAATAAGTGCTTACATGCTTTTTGTATGTATACACCATTTTGTACTTGCAAAAATGTACCTTTAAGCACACTTTAATAAATACATCCATACGTAATTGCCAGCATATGTAGTAGGGTGGTCCTTAAAAATAACAACATCTAAATTTTTTACTTTTGTTCTGCCTACAAAATAAAAGATATCCACGAAAATTTTCAAATGAAACAAAAAAAAAATTGGGTTTCGCCGCCACCACGGTGAAAAAGAAAAATTTGTATCGAAAATATTCGAAAAATTTTTATTGATATCTGATGAACTTTACATTTTATTGAAACTTATTCGTATAAATTCATAAACTCGCTGATTTATAGCTGGTCTATGTAAAAATTTGTTCGCAACTTGCAATTTAAAAAAAGTCTATTTTCCCAAACCCTGGTAGAAAGCCGTATTTTTTTTTTTTTAATTTGAAGTTTTCGATGATGTCTTCATTTTGCGCGTAGAACAAAATAAAGGGGTGCCCCATTATGTTGATATTATTAAGAACCACCCTAATATGTGTGTGCGTGCATATGTATATAGCGTTTAATTTACGTTCTAATTTCTTTCAAGTTTATTTTATTATCTGTTAAAATGAACAAAAGTGTTTTTTTTGCGCACTTGAAGCCTACATGGGAAATCCATAGATACATATGTATGTATGGTAGTAGAATACTAAAACTATCTGTATATGAATACATACATATCTTGACAATTGCTTTCTTTATAGATTTTCTTACTTCAAGTAACCATTTCACTTGAGTTAGACTTTTGCTTTTAGTTAAATATTGTATCGGTTTTAAAAAAGAGGTTTTTCTTTTAATTAACAGTAAGTTTTGAGCTTTTACAACAAAACCTACACGTAAATTTGTATAGTCCAGCGATAGTAGTGTAACAACTGCCATTTAGTTCGTCATAACGACAGTGAAATTGATGTAAAAAACATTAAACAAAGAAATAATATTTTAATAATTAAAGTAAGTCATGTATAAAACACTAACTAAAAATTTCTGTGTTAATAAAATTATTAAAGGCAGCCTGAGATCAGTTTTCTTTGTATGCGAAATTTGTGAGCATAAACCACTTGGCGTTTGTCTTTGTCATTGCCATTCATGGCAACCTTGCAATCATACACCAAATAATGGCAGCCTGCATCACTGGCTATAAAAATATAGATTTTATGTCGCAAGCTCATGGAATAATTAACGTATAAACTAGAAGTTTAAATAGAATGCAAACATTACGAGCGTTTAACTTTACTTTACTGGGAATAAAAAAGGTCAATAGAAATATTTCGGACAATGCTAAAGCGAAAGCCATAGTGACCGCGAAAACACTTCAGCAACTCATAAAATCCGTAATTTTTCAATACATATGCATATTAGGGTGCCTCACTAACAAACAAAAAATTGCGGATTTTCCACCGGAATTATAAAATCTGTTATATTTTACGACTTCCACTAAAATATTTCGGAAAAATATTAAGATTTAAGTGAACTGAACCGATTTGAAAATACCTCCAAAAAGAGTGCTTTTTATAAATAAAATTTGTTTTTAAAAATACTTTTCCCAGAAGATCGCCTCAGATAATATGTAGAAGAGTTTACGCTTCAAATGGGCTGCATAAAAATTAAAAAAAAATTTGGGAACTAAAACATATTAAAATTTTTGAATGTGTATTTTCAAATCGATTCAGCTCACGTAAATCTTAATATTTCTCTGCAATATGTTGTAGCAAATCCTAAAATATAAATAATTTTTTAGATCCCATGGAAAAACACTGCCCGTTTTTTAGGGAAAGTGATGCATCCTAATGTATATGTGTATGTAGTCACATTTCTCTGACATCTAGGTATGTTTTTAGACTGTGAGATAGAATTCCACTCTACATAGCGTGGTTTTGAAGGTTTCATTACGACTGCAGATTTATTGAGTAGAAATTTTCACCGTATGCTCTTTACTACCTCACGTCAAATAACCATAAAACACCATTAAGGATTTTAAACAGTCGCAAAATTTTCACGAACTGCTTCTCTGACGTAGTTGCGAGAATTTAAGAGCCGTTTCTGGCTTCCTAAGAGGACACTGAAAGCTCAAATTACACCTCTACCAGATCTTGGGCCAATTTGTCCCAATGTATTGTCTCGTAAGTTCGTGGATACAAAAGCGTTTTACGCACCTGAAATTAAAAGAGTTGGGCTGATGGATGCACTTTACTAAAATAAATGCAAAAATTGAAATGTGTATTTCGTGGCAAAGAGCCCGATGACGACGAGGACGACGATGAAAACAGGAAACACTTTAGTGCCCCTAGTAGGATTAGAGAGCGATTCATCTTTGATGTTGAAGATGGAGGTTGTCATTAGTTTGATCTTAAGAAATATTAACATCCAATAGACGATAATAAAGTTCACGTTCGTGGGTAGCTACGTTTTAAAGCTGCTCGTCTTTGGAGACCAAGAATGTATCAAGCCAATTTTTTATACCTTCAACTGAATTGAAGCGTACTCACGCGAACAAATGGTCGTCTGCAAGGTCTGGGCTAAAAGACAAGACAGGTGGGCTATGACCTCCAACCGGTACCATCTAGAAAACGTTGACCACTTGTGCGACATGCGGCCTCGCCTTTGTCATGGTGTAAGATCTATGGCTCATGTCAGGTTGCCCATTCCGACCATTTTTCCCCGCAATCGCTCGCTTCAATCGCATCATTTGTTGCCTGCAAAGAGTCCTATCGATCATTTAACCACTTTTCAGAAGCACGTGATACGGGTTTCCTTTCTGGTACCAGCAAACATAGAGTATTTTACCTTGCTGACATGGATTTGGATTTGGCATCGATGGTCCGGGTTCGTTGAGCTTAAAAAAGCCTTCTGGATTGTTTTAGGGAATACATTTTTCATCGCCGGTGATGATACAATGCAAAAACGACTGTGCTTTGCACCGTTGAAGGAGTACTTGGGAAACAGTGACACGCCATTCGATATTTCACTTTGTTTTGAGTTAGTGGGGCACCCAGTTTCCGACTTTCTGGACCATACCAATGGTTTTCAATTACAATGAAATGTCCTGTTGAGACGCGCCCAATAATTCCGCATGCACAAAAGCTGACATAGTCGTTGCACGAAAAAATATATATTGATGTAATGACATTACCACAAGATGTGGTTAAATGATGACGGTTTAACATGAAATATTCCATTTAAACAATCGTTAAATTTTTTTCTTTTGAACAATTTAATTTATTTGTGTTGTCGGAAGAAATAAATGTTTCAACTAAGTAGTGATGAAATGCTATTAATTTTGCAACTTCAACTCAACCCACGCCTATCGATTTCCATTGCGTTGATTTAAAAAGCAAAACGATCGGTGATCTCACCAAATTTTTATTCTTAACTGTTTTAGAAATAACGAGTATACAAATATCATACCCCCGATTTTTTCGATAATGTATATATGTACATTAGGGTGGTTCAAATTGTTCGGACGAAAGTTCTGCGAAACATCGCATGGTATTGTCGGTTTCTATAGATAATTCTAAGAGAAAATGTAGAAGAAACTATAAGTCGGAAATGAGTTTCCTGCCTCTGCATTTTTAAAAAGAAAAATTTAGTTATTCACAAAATTTTATTTTTCCGTTATGTGCCAGGTTTAAACATAGTTGATTTCCACCAAGCCTTAACTGCAGTTTATTCCTATTGGAAAACGGAAATTACAACTCGAATGGGTAATTCCACCTATTGGGTAGAAGAAAATGAAAGGAAAATAGCAAAAATTAAGAAATAAACCTTGCCAAACAAATGTCTGTATTTTATTTTATAACATTTTTAATTGATTTACCATACTTACTAAGTAAAAATAAACCCCGTGTCAAAATTATAAACGCACCACGTATTGAAAATTTTAATTTAAATTTATTTTTTGTTATTTAATTTTAGTTAATTTTTTTGGAAAGATATAATTTACTCTTCAACTAAAA
This sequence comes from Rhagoletis zephyria, assembly GCF_001687245.7. Lineage (NCBI taxonomy): Eukaryota > Metazoa > Arthropoda > Insecta > Diptera > Tephritidae > Rhagoletis > Rhagoletis zephyria. The sequence continues at coordinate 101,122 of NW_016157882.1, forward strand.
TCGTATAAATAAAATTTAACAAACTTTAGTTAAAAATTTTACTATGTTTTGAAAAAATTTTAGGACGTGAAAAGGTTATTTTTTCATTTAAAAATGCACAGGCTTGAATTTCATTTCCGACACACATGGTTTCTTCTAGAGAATCAGAAAATACCACACGATTTAGTAAAAAAAAAAAAAAAATGACCCACCCTAATGCACATATGTATTCCATCCCATCCATATCAAAATGCATTCATATTTAACAAAGAACGTGTGACCTCATTAAGAACTTTTGTACATAGAATGTTGCATTCGAGTATAAAGAATATTAAATATGTATAAAAAGAATGCAATTTGAACTTTTCAAAAGAAAAAATGTCAAGCACAATAACGGTTTACGATTTTATGTAATATCATTGAAAATAGTAGCTCTAACAAATCACATACTTTTTGAAAGCTCAACTGATCGATTGGCTTTTGTACTATGAAAGATTGATGGCAGTGCATTGTGAATGAGTTTGACAAATTGTCTAAAGAATCGAGTTTTGGCCGCATTCTATCAAAAAGCTGAATATCTACTGATCTAGAACATAAATGCATATACAGTTATTCTTTCTGTGATTTTTGTAAAATGCATAACTTTGAGTGCATACAATTTTTCTACGCTCACTGAAAACAAAAAAAAAAATAAAAAATAAAAAAAATAAATAAAACTTATCTGCAGTCAGCACTGAGGTGTGTTTTAGATTTGTTTCTGTTCAACTCTGTTGATTTATTACATCATAGACATGTTCGTGGAAGGCTCAACCTGCGCCAGCAAGCGAATGGTAACAGCGGGATATTTAGCATGACTTTAACAGTTATGCGTTTTATAAAATAACAATACGCACTTGACACCTGATAAGCGAAGAAAAAATCCAATAGGTAGAATTTTTCCATATGTGCCCGCGGCGTTTCTGCGCTCGTTGCTGCCGTGACGGGTCGCACTTGAAGTCGGTATCCCCTTGTTAGTAGCAGCGCATTAAAGAAAAGGTCAAAGAAAATGTGCTATTTATGCTAAAAAAAAAAAAAAAAAAAAAATTGGAAAACTAACGTTCACTGTATTTAGTTGCTGAAAAGCCGAAAGAAATTCGTCGGCATTTCTTTTTTCTTTCCAAGCATTTGTCTCTTTCGCCACTTGTACGACACTCGCTAGGAACCTGTCACACGCAGCGGTCATAAATATGGTTTATTGTCTACTTAAATGATGTATGATTTCTTAAAATTCTCAACTGCTTTTGTAGTGGTCAGTATGACATATGTATGTACGTATAGCTATTGTTTTATTGTTGTTCAATATAAAAGCAACCAAAAGCAATAAAAAATATTAACCAAAAAACGTAATTTAACAATCAAAAAAATTCAAAATAAAAATATGCAGTTGTTAAGTGTCAGTTTACGCGTGACATGCGCGCGTGACATTTGGCAAAATTACAAATTTAAATTTTTGGCTTTGTTTGTGACATTTGGCGCGTTAATATTTACATGTTATCGGCAATTCGCGTATTATAGTTTGAGGAAATATCAAATTGCATACCGCTTACGTAGATATTTTCTAAGTTTTTGCATGCCATTTTGCACGTAATATTTTTTGTCTACTGTTAAATAATGAAAACAGATATGAAGCAGGTCAAAATGTACTAAAAATATGTAGCAAAGTGAATGTGGTTCTGCAGAAGTGCGAAGGTTGACAAATCCATTGCAAGTGCCCAAAAATGGACGCGAGACGGAGTAGTACTCAAATTTACGCAGTCTGTTCTTACGCAAAAAAAAAAAAAAGAAAATCCTTAACGTCCGTCTTTACTAAGATTTGTCGCAGAAACTGTACCTAAATTTGGACTAAGAAAAGCCTCAGGGAGGAGATATTGATATTAGAGGTCAAGCGGGCCGATAGATTAAATATTCGTCGCTCCATTTTTCAGATTATTTTCTGAGCTGCCTCTCCTCCCTATACATAAATTATTTACCCCAACCCATAGGTAGAAAATCATATGAAGAGGTATGAAGACCCACGAAGTGCCTGGTTCCTAGTATACGGACTCTGAATTCCGCACGACCGTCCTTCAGTTTCAAAAAGACTCGCAGAGTAATCGGGATTATGGCGGTTTTTATTCCGCGACGCATAGCAACAAAAATGAGCACAAATTTATGTACAAAAATAAAGATATTTCGTATGAGCCAGAGGTATCTGCAGTCTATGAAGCTGCGTACCACTATATCCTGCGGAGTCATTGAGCCACGAAGGGAAACTCAACAGGAGCTTCGGAATCGACATCAATGAATGTCACGACGGTAGCAGTCTAGGGTCTAAAGTCTCTCCGTTGATCTACGACTCGAAACAATTTGTACTCTGTTGGCCCAGAACTAACCGAAGTCAGCACACTGGTGCAGAGGGCCAATTTGAAATTCCCTTCAGGCTTCGTTCACTTCCCCTAAATGTAAAGGAAAGCATTAAAGTGAGCCCTATTTATTCACTGGCAAGCCAAAGGAGTAGGCTATCAAAACTGTTTCACTTACGTCGGAAAATTTAAACGAAGCACTCTGAAAAGCATCGATAGGCTCATATGTATATGGCCAACAAAAGCCACCTTAGCTTAGGTTAGGTTGGTGTGGCAGTCGGTGCAAATAACCAACTCACTTAGACCTTGAAGGTAAATTGTGATACCACTGCAGAACACGGGAACCACAGTTGCTATTCTTCATAGAACTAAGCTCGTATAAAGCGTAGAATTGTCTTTATTCCTACGTCTGATAATTCCAATCGGCCCACCTCAAAAGCCTTCGTAGTCTTCGTTACGGCATGCGTACTACCGCATTTACTGCTAAGACTTCTGTTTAATAAACACAGCAGTGGTCCGGAATTCGGACGGCTAATTCCAGTCCTAGTCCTTTAGATAAAACTCCGTAGCCAACCATATTGTCTAGCTTGGATTCATCCGTGTAAAAATTCATTTTCACCCCTTCTTCATGGTCTAAGTGTTAATCATTCTCTTCTAGACGGGATACTCGTCTTAAAGAGTCTATCGAAGGTTTTGAGGCTTTACTTACGTTTGTATTGGCCTGACCACCACCAACAACTTATTCCGACCGCTTGCCTGCAATTGCATAATGCATCGTTGGCCTTCCTTACTCTTTCCTCTACATTAGATTTCCACGTAAGTTGATCGTGACTCTTACGAATGAGAAGGTTTTAGCTACTATCGCAGCTCAGAACAGGAAGGTCTCTTGTTGATCGGCACATGCCTAGTACCAACATTTGGCTATAGTCATAGGACACGAATTATAGCAAAGTGATCGAAATCAAATACAGAATCGCCCAAGGGTCTGTTGACATTAAATCAGCCCACAGTATGTATAAGGTTGCGGAAATTATTCTTTGTGCGGAAAAAGATAGTCGCACAGCAGCGGAGATTCCAGCTGAGCTCGAACTAGATACCAGTAGAGCCAGCACATTAGATGTGACATGAGCTTTTCTTCCCAATTACTCCTCATTGCGATTTCTCCCACAAGTTTTATTCAATTCAATATTTTTTTGAGGTTGAGCCACCTTTAGTGCTAGAGGTTTCCTTTTTGCCTTGCCTAGGCGTGTCAATGCCAAGTTCTCAGTGACTTTGCATTACACACTATTAACACTTTTTAATGCTTTATTAAACGGCTTGCCAAGCGATAAAAGTACTTAGAATTACACAGCGGAAGTGATCAGAAAAAAAAACGTCTTCGCATGCCGTTAGTTGTCAGCGGGAGAGAGCATGTTTGAGTATACAAAAAAAGTCGTGCATAAACTTCCCGGTATGGCAGTAAATTTTTTTTTTTGCTGAGCAAAGAACGCTGGTCAGCACTTAAAACAGTTAATTCATAAAGCGGAAAATGTTGTAGCAATGCATTTGTTGCGAAATACGTTATATAACGTGGGAATATATTTTACAACAACAAGATATGTATCTTCTTTTTAAAGATCTTTTTGGTAGAATTCATACATTTAGATGTACATACATACATACATAAGTGCACATGTACGTATGTATGTATATCAGTTATGTAAGGTCTTGAAACATTTTTTGCTCAAACTTCAGCAGTTCTACCTCACGATCGCGCTGTAAAATAGTTAATGGAGGAAAAAGTTGCTGTATAATTTCACAGAAAACACAAAAAAGAATACCCGGCCGTTTAGTGTTGGTTTCACATCAACACATATAATTATGTAGATATGTATGTACATATATATATGTAAATACCTACAGTGGTCGGAATAGTTATAGCCGCCCCACATTTTGACAAGTTTTAACATACTATTTTTGTTGTTATTAAATTTTGGTTTTTTTTTTATAAAAATATAGGTAATTCTTAAAAAAAAAAAACTGTGTAAATCCAAATTTCAAACTTAAAAAAATCAACAAACTTACGTAAAAATTTCTAGTTTTTTTTAATTAAATTTCTTAGAAAGATTCTGAGTATGCAGTTTTGTAGCCCATTGAATTCTAGTAGAACAAAGTACAAGTTTCAAATGGCTAAAAATTACGGTTGATTTTTTAGATTTTTTTTTGCCGCCTTTGCTTCCATATAACGAATACATACAATTTATTTTTATATGGAAGAAAACCGAAACATTCTGGAAATATTTTTAAAAAAGTTTGAAATTTTTACGAAAGTTTTTTTTTTTTATACTGCACAAAGTTTGAAACTAATATGTTTTTATAAAAAAAGAACCAAAATTAAATAACAACAAAAATAATATATGAAAACTTGTCAAAATGTTGTGCGGCTGTAATTATTTCTACCACTGTATGTATGTATATACCTGCGCACAGTTGGTATTTGCAAGTGAAAGAGCTCAAAATGTTGCTTGCTTTTAATTACATACTCGGCAAGGTTTCGCACTTTAATTAGATTAAAAATAAAAGTGTACAAGACAATCGACAATACACGGAGCAGGTAAAAATGGCGCAATGAAACCACAGCAGTAGCACCAGAACAACAACCAATAAGAGAAAAAATAAAAATAAACAATAATGTCTTAACAATTACTCGCATCAGCATATAGCACGATACTTATGTAGTATGTATGGTATATATTTATGGATTTTATGTATGTGGCGCTGTGTGGCGCGGCTTGTTGATTTCTCTAGACTTAACACTTTAAGTGCCAAGCAAGCACAAATACACATGTACAACAAAAAGGTCATTGTACAGTTTATTGCAGGTATTCAAAGGTACACGCCACAAGCATAGGAGGAACATTTGTGTGTGTGGATTCACCTGAATATTTAGTAGCAAGATGGCGATTTAAGAAAATCTTCTGCTTTTCAAATACATATGGTGTAGCGTCCTTATCACATGAGCATAGTAGCATTTTCACTATTATATATGTATATCGATAACTAAGTACGTAAGTATGTTTATCGGCAAATAAATCGACAACTATCTCGATAAAAACCCCAGTAATATCGATAGCTATATGAACAATATATCGATCAATCTATTGATAAATATATCGATTAACATAGTGATAAATGAACTATACTATACATATGTATATAGAAACTAACTCCGATAGAAATATCGATTAATAAGTCGACCATAATATTATTCCTTAAGCGGAGTATGAAGCAGTGCGTTTAAGCCAGGGGCCGCAACGGTTATGGCCTTTCTAATGCGATTTTCATTTCTCTAATCAAATTTATCTTTGGTTTATCTTTGTAGATTTATCTGCAATTTTTGGATTTCTCCAAGGTTTTTAAAACAACCATTTAGTTTTAAGAATTTGTTTTGGGCCAGGTATTTTGGGTATTTGAGTCAACTCAACATCCCATACCACGCTGCAATGGTGTTGGAGCAGCCTGCAAGAAAAGACCACTTGGGAAGCTTTCTAGGTTACCTTTATCGTAGGGAATTTCCAAATTACCGGTCCCAGTATTGAGCCATGAACTGCCTCCGATAAAAGCGTTTTAAATTTTACACCACCTGCGGTACTATATGTACCGTATGTGATGGATCGCTCTTCTCGATAGTCTCCACTGATTTGAAGAAGGTATTCCGGTAACCGAAAGTATTTTTCTATGGTCTATAGCGCATCGACTCGCCTCATCGAGTTGAAGATATTTGTGACATCTAGGGTTGCCAACAGCATAATGGAACATCAGAAATGACTTCCCGATTCCGCACTTGTAGTCGCTTCAACCAACTTTTGTTAGCGTATATCGTCGACCTTCTTTCACAGAATCCATGCTGCCTTTTGGAAAAGTCCCCGGAAGTTGCTTGAAGTCGTGGGCTTAAAAACGTCTCGACGTCCATGGTACACATATGTCTATATGACGATGGAGAGTCTATAGGTGTATTTTCCTTGCCGATTATTTCATTTCCATATGAAGTCGGATGGTTTTTCATTATTTCTTTACTTCAAAAAATCTTCAACTTCCCAGACATTCCATATGCTGGAAATTTATTCTTCAGAAAATGTTGCCAATAGTTTGAATTTCACTGGTGTTTATGATTATGCTTGAACTAAGTTTTTTGCCAGATTAGCATATTTTTACTAACCACTTGCTGTCATCTACCTTTTCATATAATTGGGCATAAAAAAAAATAAAAATCCAGCACTTTGCGTTATCCTCAACTCAACTTCAATATCAGAAAATCATTTTCAGCTCATTTACCGATTCTTTTTATAAGCCTTCATTATTGGCTTTTGATTATTAATTAACATTTCAATTTTACGATTTGCTTGACTTAAGTGTGACTTGAAGCACTTTACGGAGCAACACTTAAAGTACAAATGACTTTTCCATGGCAATATAAATACATTCATGTTTCCATAGTACAAATTTCTAATCAAACTTCACAGTACGCTATTTAGCAACTTGATCTTTTTTTACTCCCTTTTATGATTGCAGGCGTTGTTGTGCTCCTTTGTGGCTTTGTGATCTTCTGATTTTGCTGTGGAGTATGTCTGCATGTCTACTTATAGTCACTCTTTTTTTTCAGCTAATTTAAAAACCCTTTTTATATTTCAATTCAACTATATAATAAAAAGCTTCTAAAAGTGTGTCCATTCAACTATTTGTTTATTTGTTTAGTATGCTCAATACTTTTATGCTTTTGTCATAGAAACTTTTATGACTGCAATTTCGACACACAACTTTTTAATGTTTGAAACTTTTTTATGCTTTCACGCTGGTTATTTTATGACCCCGCAGTTCAGATGGTGGGTGTAAACAAGCACTGCGGTGTTTAGAAGTTGTCTTGTTGTTTGAAAGTTGGAATAAGGAATGCTTGAAAGGTTGTCCCAAATACTTTTTAAGATGGAAGTGTGTTAGCATTTGATTGTGAAATGAACTTGATACGACATAAACGTTCTGCTACGACGTACAGTGTTATATTTTGAACAAACAAATTGACAAATTCAAAAATCTCGAGAGCGAGAGGACATAGCGAAGTAAATTTAATGACTTTTAAAAATGTATTTTATTTTTATCTCAAGTTTTATACAGATATTTTTGCTGTTTTTTTTTGTCAAGAGATTTATTACCATGGTAAAAAAAAACAACAACAAAAAATCATATTGAATTTTTTTAAGCTCATTGCATACCTATTTTAGGTTACAAAAAATTCAAAGATTTTACTTTTGAAGGTAATTCTCAAAAGTAAAATTTTTTTTTTTTTTTTCGTTTTTGTCCTAAGAAGCACTTTATTTAATTGACTTTTAAAAAAAATCAAAACGAGTTTTTGGTTTTGCGACCATGGAAATGGATTTCTTGACGCAAGAAAAGCAAAAATATTTGCTGAAAACTTTTAAAAAGTTCATTGCATACTGATTTCAGTTCAAACAAAAAAGAATATTGAAAACCTTCTATTTTTGCAGGTCATTTTAAAGGTACAGGTAATCACTTATCCTACGATACTATTTTCCTGAATTCTCCATTTCAAAAGCTTTGAAATACTGTTAAACTTTTAACTTTACTGTTAGTGTCTTTGCAATGCTAGAAATCTGATTTGAGAAACTGAAACAAAAAAGTATTAAAAAAGTATTTTGGTAAAAAAAATATCGTCAGTACCTCAGAATTCTATAAAAAGAATATTTTTGGGAACAAATTAAAAAAAAAAATACTTTTTGAATCTAATAAGTTAAATTAACTTGTTACATAAAAATTAGGTGGCAACCCTATTTAGAAATAAGCTATGTTGAAGAGTACATATTTTTAGTGTAATGTGGCCACACTCAACGAGAATATTTCTGATTGAAGTTCCCAAAAATATGTATACTAAGTTATTATAGTTAAATTTTGTATAATCGAAAATAAGTGGTAACCTTACACTAATATCTTAAGGGCAAAATATCGTTTAAAAGCTTCCTTTTAGTACCGGTCAAGAGTAATATTTTGTCATAATTTTCTAAACAAAAAATCTATTCAAAAATGTTTCTGCTCTTTTTGATTTTTAAAATACTTTCCAATCAATAACCATATTATAACGTGATATTTAATATGTAACTAATTTCTAATAGGTGGCAACTTTATACATATATTCCTGGAGAAAACACCCATTTAGACAACCTTAAAATGGAAAATTTCATCAAAATTCTTGGAGCAGTTTCCAAGAATTTTATTGAAAAATGCCCTATCTCAGAATTTGGTTGAAGAACGCCCTATCTCAGCTGTCGATTCAAAAACGCCCTATCTCAACATATTTTCAGTATGTTTTGAAACCAAATTCTGAAGTAGGGCGTTCTTGAAAAGTTTTCTAAGATAGGTCGATCTTCCACTCAGCTGTGGATATACAATCTTAGGCACTATAAGGTATACTGTGGAATTTTCTGCAAGCCATTGAAAAAAAGGTATTCACACTTGGATAAAACATCCCTGTCGTGATAAGAGTCTTAGCCTAAGGCAAATGTAACCAAAGAACACAGTAACACCTGCAAAAAATGTAGAGCAATTTCATTGATAAAAGGAAGGGAAGCACCAAGGATAAAAGAAAAATGCTAACAAATTACGGAGAGTGAACAAAAAATCACCGAAATGAATTAGACCAAAACGTGTTTCAAACAAAGAACTGCGACAGCAGCACACAACGAATTGATTTCCAACTGAGTTGGACGCATAAATTTTCGTGTAATTGCAGAGAGGAGGCTATTGTAGGCAGAGATTCCACATCCCGAAACCGTGGGTGTTGTAATTGCAGTAAAGGAAGAACGAATAGCATAAATAGGATAAGCAGGAATATAAATTACGAAATGCTAAATTGAAATTTGAGACAGCCAAACGCATTGAAAGCAAGATGCGCACACGCGCTGGGTGGGCAAATTAGGAAGAGCTGAAGTAAATATGTAAACACAAAACAGAAGAAAATTGGGCGGTCAAACAAAAAGAAAAAAATACAAAATAACAGCAAAATATGGAGAGATTGAAATATTGAGAAAAGGAAAAAATTGATGTATGTGTATGTGAGTTTGTTTTTATTTGTATTAGTGTTTATGCGCCGCAAAGGACGGTTATTGGCAGGTTAGCGCAGGTCACTGGCAAAACGGAAAACATTTGTGCAAAGGTGGAATTGAAGAGAATCAAGCGTAGGGACAATTTGTTGGGTCTTGTACACGCATACATACATACATACATACTCCATATGTCGACAATGCCCCTACGTACATACATATATATAAAGAGCGTCAATGTGCCATTGTTACTACTTGCATTTGTTGTAACCGTTGCGTGTCCAAAGTGCCGACAGTGTACTTAGCGTTGTCGCATTATCGTCACATACCTAGTTATCCGAGATTTTTTCCCGAAAAAAAATGTATACTCAGAACCAATTAAAAAGGGAATAAATCAAGTGTTATTAAAATACGGCGATAGAGTTAGAATGAGAAAAGGATGTGACCGAAGGATAACAATGAAAAAAAGATTTTTCATTTTCGATAAAAATACTGTTTTGCTTCTGTGAAACCTCTTACTACCTCTTTTTGTCTACATTAAAAAAAAAAATCTCTGATGGCATCCCTTATACATACTAGTTTTGTATGCTGCATACATACATACATACATACATAACAGGTATACACGAAACCTGCTAGTGCTTCTAAAAAGGATATATATGTTTGCTTATCTGCGTCCCTTAGGGATAATAAACAATAACAGACTCGCTTGAATTGAAATTGTTCGAAGATTGCTAACAAATTGTTATTGTACGCCCTTAACTGCATTGCTAGGAAAAATACAGGCAAATGCAATTTTAGAGTCCTTTTAGATAAGGCTCGAAAAAGTTGTGTATTTTGTCGGCGTTTGTTTAATGCAGAAAAAATTAAATATTTACAAGACAATTACAAACAAACGAACAAGGCTTAGAATCAATACTCTGACTTTATTTAGCCGCCAAATTTTCCAGTCATAAACTAGGCTGAAATTAATCGAGATCAGCTGAGTAGTATTAGTTCTTTGACGAAAAAGTTCCAGAGTTATAGGGGTTCCCTTCGCTAGCCTTTCTGGTTAGCATACTTCGGAAGCTCTAGGGTCGTTAACTCGTTTTTTTTTTTTTTTTTTTACTTTGAACCTTTCAGAATTTGGATCCTGGAAAATTCTTTAGTGTTTGGGGTTTCAGAAATTTTTCGTTAGTCTTTTACGCCTTTTTTGCATTTAAAGATATATTTCGGAGCACCTGGAATTTTTCGATTTTTTTGGTAGTCTTTCGTGACTTGGCGATCTTTACTTTAGACCTTTCAAAATTTTTTAAGTATTTTTTCGAAACTTTGTTAGATTTTTCGTAATATTCGCAGTTTCATTTTGGACCTCATTTTGGAGATTCTTTCAGCATTCTTTTTTGTTGTACTTAAATGACTTTTTCGGCGTTTTCTTGGCACTTTTTTGGGGATTTTGAATGCCTTAGTTTTTTCGGTTAACTGCGGAATTATTCGTTAATTATGGAGTTTTATTTTAAACCCGCAGGATTTTTTTAAATTTTTCCGGAAATTTGTGCGACTTTGCGCGCCATTTTGAATTTTACACGAGAGCGCTCAAAATTTTTTCGAAATTTCATAAGATTCTTTTCGGAGCTTGGGTTTTTTGTCATTTTTTCAGATATTTTTAGAAATTTGTAGGTTTTTTTATGAAATTTCGGTTTCATTCTTGACTAAAAACATTGATAATGAAATTAAATTGGGCTGTATTCTTGTTTTCGCACGAATCGAAAATTTGAAATTTTTTTATAGAAAACGTACAAAATAAAAGAATACGCCTCATTATTCTAACATTTTTGAAACTTTTTCGGAAATTTTTTAGGACTTTTTTGAACGTGATATTTTTCCGCGCCTGTCGGGATTTTCCGTAACTTAGCGGGTTTTATTTTTGACCCTTCAGAACCTTTTTGGATTTTTTCGGAGCTGTGTCGAATTTTTCGTAATATTTCGACATTTATACAAATCTATGAAAATTTCTTGTTATTTTTGCCTTTCCGGGAGCTCTCAGATATTTTCTGAAATTTTCCAACTTTTTCAGAATTTTGTAGGATTTTTCGTGAGTTATAGAATTAATTTTTTTTTTTTGAATTTTCCGCTCTTTTCATGTAAAATACTTAAAAGCAGGGACATGAGAACAAAATGTAATATCAAGAACATTTCCATAAAAAAACCAAACGGAAAGAAAGGTATTGAGATCAGTTTGAACGAAACAAAATGAGAACAAACAAGAATTTTTAATTTTTTTGCAAGAAAAGTTCGTGGCTTAAGTCTTTCGTTGACTTAATCTGCATAATTATCTTTCTATAATTTTCATATTCAAAAATTTCTAACTAATGAATGCTATCTGAAAAATTTTATTCTCGCTTCCGTTCTTCGCGAATAGTTGAAAGAAGATTTGTTCACGTTTCGTTCTCTGTCGGAAAGTTCCTAAGTTCCTTAGACTTTTGTTTCCGTTTAGTTCTTTTCCAAAACTTTCCAGAGACTTTTCTTCCGATTTTGTTCTCTTAGAAATGTTCCCGAAAGTATTGTTCGCATTTCGTTCTCTTTGGGAACGTTTCACAGGGTTTTGTATATAAGTCCCATTGGGAATGTTCTCGACAATTTTTTTCTCATTTAGCTTTTGGTTTTGAAGCGTTCTTAGAAACAAACGGAATAAATGGAATATGTAAAACTCACACATGAATATCATTGGTTAAATAACCTACTTATGTGCGTAACATACCCACTTGCAACATACAAATATATGCATAGATACGTATCTGTGTATGTATGTATATACTATCCGAAATATCGTTGAAACAATCTTGTAATGTGCTTCGCCGAACAAGACGTAAAAAATAATTTAAACAATAAATGCTGGTATATATATACTCAATAATATTATGTAGCATGAAACATTTTTATTAAACTTCATGTCCGAATAGTATTGAGTTGTGTATGAATGAATTGAAGTTTATATACGAAAAATTCAAACGAAGTATACCATCAAAATTACCAAAAACAACAACGTGTACTCGTAGGTGCATAAGTACGAGTATTATAAATAAACCGACAGTAGGCGAAAAAAATGCATTTCAACTACTGCGGCAGCACTTTTAGGGCCATTCCATTGTGACTGGGGGGACATTTGACTCCACAATGAGATCAGTTGTGAATTATAGCCAGATACGTATGTCGTCGGAACTTATACAACTGTGAAAGATACTTTTGACGAATACATAGATAAATAAGTAATGTAAACAATTTTTTTTTTTTCAGAAAAACACCAAAAAATGTTTAAGTTTTGTGTAACTATTATTTGAATGAATAAAAGAAAATCCCTCTATTTTATCTTTGTGAACTCAAAGACGAATTTTAGTCAAAACACTGAATTTTTTAGCCAGATTTTTGGCTATCTTTTCCACTAAAAATGAATTTTATATAATCTTCATAGAAATGTAAAAAAATATTTAAAATGTTTACTAGTGGGACAGGTCCTTGTGACTGGTGCAAAAGTAGTTATGAAGTCAAAGTTTCTATAGACAAAAATTACAGATTCCTTTTACTTTTTTTAATATCTTTCAACAGGTTAATAAAATTTAGTCATTTAGCAAGAAGTTACAACTTAAATAGGGATAATTAAGGCACTTTAGAAATCATGTCGTTTTCCTCTTTTACATGGAATGACCCTTTATTTATTAATTTTTGGATTTTTCCGTACTGTGACGTTGCAAGTAGCAAATCATTATTAACTGCATATGTACACGAAATGCATGGTTATGTAATGATTACGCATTCCTAATCATAATCAAATGATATACTCATGTACAAACATGTAAGGTGGCTTTTGTTTGCAACTCTTTTCGTTTTTCGTTCGGCTGTCACATAAAGGAAATACAAAAAATCAAAATATGTGTCAAACTCAGGCATCTAACTGCTACTTTTATAGCATGCAATGAATTATTATTTGTAAGCATATTTTTTTTGAAAGCACTTTACAACATTTTGGCTTTAAGCAAGTGCATTTGTCTTTACAAACTTAATCCTACATACATAAAAAACATGCTTTTTTTTAGTAAACAAAAGATTATATTGGCGTTGAATAAGCTCGAGCGAGCACCTAAAACAGTGGTGAACAGACTGAGATTAAGTGGGTTTATATGTGCTCGTATTTATAATTAAAAGTGCAATTTCATTACGAGCGAAAAATTAAGGCTTCACAGTGCTTCGAAAAATAAAGTAATTTATCAATATTGAAATGTATTTTTTTTTTGTATTATTTTCATTTAATTTAATTTAATTTTGCTTTTATTTATTTTAGGTTTTAAAGTTTTTATTTTATTTTACTTTATTTATTTCTATAAACAAAACCACTGACTTTTACCAATTTCTGTAACCAAAATTTTTTTCTTTTCTTTCCAGGTAAACACCAATAACCATTTCTCATGTACAAATCCTCTAATCATATATACAATTTCCCTGTGATTAATTGCTATTTGCAATAGCAACCGTTAAGTTTTTGGAAATTTAACAGCAGCATATGCTCATATAAAAGAAACTGGTAGGTTTACTTAATTGGTAGATTCATCCATTTATCAAACACGTGTGGGCATTTCCACTGTAAATATTAGGGTGTTCCTTAAAATAACAACATGAAGGACCCCCTCTTTATTTGGTTATATGTACAAAATAAAGGCACCCACAAGAATTTCAAAATTAAACAAAAAAAATTTACGGACGCTAGCAAAGTTTGAAAAAATTTAATTTTTTAGATTACAAAATTTCGAAAAAAAAAAAAATGTTTTTAACCGGCTGTCACTCGGAATTAATGATAAAAAACTGATGCTATTTAAAAAATTCCATGTGGAAATGAACTTAATGACTATTTTTTAACGTAAAACAAATAAAAAACAAATATTTTTTAATGCCCTATATTTTTCAATACAATTTTTTCCATTTAATGCCAAGTGGAAATCCAGCATAAGTTTCAATACTATGTCAAATTTATCAGATTTAATTTTATTTAACCTTCATATTTTTGTGGATATCTCAACTTCGTAAGTCATAAAAAATAAAGGACTGCCCTAAACAAAATTTTAATGTGTATATTTTTAAGGACTGCCGTAATACATCTGGTTTTAGTCACACACAGAAACTATAAATTTGCTCAAATATAATTGTTTAAAAACGACTGAAAAATAGTTAATAGATACATAGGTACCAAAAGAAATTTAATTATATAGCATAAAACATAACGGGTGATTTTTTAAGAGCTTGATAACTTTTTTTTTAAAAAAAACGCATAAAATTTGCAAAATCTCATCGGTTCTTTATTTGAAACGTTAGATTGGTCCATGACATTTACTTTTTGAAGATAATTTCATTTAAATGTTGACCGCGGCTGCGTCTTAGGTGGTCCATTCGGAAAGTCCAATTTTGGGCAACTTTTTCGAGCATTTCGGCCGGAATAGCCCGAATTTCTTCGGAAATGTTGTCTTCCAAAGCTGGAATAGTTGCTGNAAAGCATACTGAGCATCTTTCTCTTTGACACCATGTCTGAAATCCCACGTGATCTGTCAAATACTAATGCATGAAAATCCTAACCTCAAAAAAATCACCCGTTACAAATGTACTATAAATATGTATGTACATTAAAGTGGTGCAAAAATGTATGTAAAAAAATAAGGTCAGATTTTTAATGCCAGCACCCCCTAGGATTGTTCTATATCGAAAAAAAAATATACCCCTATTTTTTATTTTGAAAAAAAAAATAAAAATAGGGAGTGCTTAAAGCGCTCAAAGTTTTCCATGTATTTTATATGGGGGAAAAACAACTTTTCGTAGAAATAGTGTAGAATTCTTGAAAATCAACAGTTTTCGATCGGAAAACTTTTTTTATCTTCAGGAGATTCCCAGTAATAATACGCAATTGTCTCTTTAACCATTTTTCCATAGTAACTATATTTTTTAGGTCCTCCAAAACCCCTAGAAAATGCAATGGAAAAATCTTTAATCATAAAAAATGGTTAAATAAACAATTGGATATTAATACTGGAAGTCTCCTGAAGAGAACCAACGGTTTTCCGATTGAAAAATATTGATTTTTAAAAGTTGTATACCATTTCTACGAAAAATGGTTTTTTCTCCATATAAAATACATGGAAAACTTTGAGCGCTTTGAGCACCCCCTAAGTATTTTTTGATTTCAAAATAAAAAAATAGGGGTATATTTTTTCGATATAGAACAATCCTAGGGGGTGCCGGCATTAAAATTCCAACTTAATTTTTTTTTGACCACTCTAATGTACATATATAGTTATTAATTTCGGTTTTAATTACCAATCAGCAGTTACTAACATTTCTTTGATTTCAAAATTCTCTCTACTTGATATTGGAGCAATATGTGCATGCAGTGGGCAGAAAGCGCTTTTACTTTGCTTGGCCTTTACAAAATGTATAGAAAGCTTAAAATAAAAAACTTTACCGGCGATGCTCAGAGAGAGCTTTAACTCTCTTCGCGTTCATAAAAAGACTACAGAGAGCTTCGAAGAGTTCCGCCCGTGGGCGCTGTTTTGACCATTACTGATCTAACCTTCAAAGTAGAAATGAGCAAGAGCTTTTTGTGCTTTCGCAGGTACACAAGACGAGCACTTCACAGATATGCGAAAAACCCTTTCAAATCAAGTTGGCCCGCGGCGGCCTGTAAATCATTTGATGGAAATCCTTACGAATAAATTCATGGAATTTACCAAATCTCTATAAGAGCGCTACATTTTACAAGAAATATTTTTCTATTCAAAATTATATTAAGCGTGGATTCCTTCTCCAAATCATTTTTCTTTTATGAAGAAGTTCAAGCATGTGTTGTTAAATTTTTTGTTAACAAAATAAAAGTACAGTTTTGACAGTATCTTTCCCTCAGCTTACACGAGCCAAATAAGTTATAAGTAGAACGATTCACAATAGGGGTATTATCTTCAATTATAAAAGCCTCGTAAAAGAACTATCAAAATTTGCTGGAGCTCAGTTTACGCGCACCTTGTAAAATCACGAGGCAAATTTAATGCGTAGACGACCTCGAAAATTTCAGTATTGCCGAGGGCCCGAAATTGTTAACTAAAACATATGTTAAAATAATAAAAACACATGAAAAAAATAACACGTGAATAGAATTAATGAATTTCATCCACTAACTGTGTTAACTTGGATTTTCTACTAATTTTCGGCATTTTTATTTATATTTTGGCTTGTTATTAAAAATACTACCAAACAAATATTTATTCGCAAAATCTATTCACCTTATTTCATATTTGCAACATGGGGCGTTCCCGTAACAGCCTCGTAAAATTACGAGTTTTACATAGTTTAAGATTTTAAGGAATTACCCCTACTGTTTCTTCTCTATTAATTAACGAGAACAGGAAGTATGTACAGTAGACCGTACCACCTTATACAAAAAAATTTCGAGTCTAAAGTATTTTTGCAATGCAATTATTATTTTTTTTTTCTGCTGAACCTAGGGGTTGCCTTTTTAATTGTTTCGGTAACAATAAATTTGTTTTAAATAGTTGTACTGAAATAATCGAAATACTTCCTTTTAGCCTATTTCCAGGGACAGAGAACGCGTTCCAGTTTTGGCTTAGTTGAGCATAATATCAAAATGTAGCATTCCCACAAAAGAACCAAACGGGACCAAAAGTTTCGCGAGCTGTTTGGACGAGAACAAAATGAGAAAAAAAAGGTCCTGGAACGTGTCCGTTAAGAAGAAAATGCGAACAAAACTCTCCAGAAAAACAGAATTAGCATAAAACTTTCAGGAACGTTTCCAACGAGAAAAAAAAGGAAAACAAAGGTATCGAGAGCGTTTTCAAGGACGATCAAATAACAAAAAAAAAAGTCTGCGGAACGTACTGCTATAGAACAAAACCAGAGGATCTGAGGTCTGGATCATTTCAACTTCCAGATCGTTGATCTTCAGGTTGAACTGTTCATTTATGGAACAAATTTTTAATTTTCTGTGCTTAAGTCTTTCGTTAACTTAATTTGCATAATTATTGTTCAGTTATTTTTTTATCAATTCTAGTTTTCAATCTAATGAACGCTATTTGGAAAAATTTTGTTCTCGCTTCCGTTCTTCGCGAACTCTGTCCGAAAGTTCCTGAAACTTTAGTTCCCAAATTGTTATTCGAGAGAAAGTTCTGTTGGTTCTACCAATTTTATAAGTTCGTGAAACGACTTTAAAAGCTTTATTTCAAAAAAGGTTACAATTAGATTCGTATTCAATATTTCATTATTTAATTTTAATTTACTCACATTTGGTTTTCCCAACCGCACGTTTTTTCAGTCGTAAGCAAAAGAAAAAGAAATTTACCAAAAAGGAAGTAATATGTGAAAGGAAGTAGAAAAGGGTTACCTAGTTGCGCTTAAACAAACGAAGTTAAAGCGTTGCCTGATAGGTTTATTGTGCGGTCTGAAAACCAAGTATGAGTTTAAGCGAATTGATTAGCCAGTGACGGTGTTTCCAACATATTTTTATTAAACTTCATGTCCGAATAGTATTGAGTTGTGTATGAATGAATTGAAGTTTATATACGAAAAATTCAAACGAAGTATACCATCAAAATTACCAAAAACAACAACGTGTACTCGTAGGTGCATAAGTACGAGTATTATAAATAAACCGACAGTAGGCGAAAAAAATGCATTTCAACTACTGCGGCAGCACTTTACTTTGTTGTTGAGCAGCAATTTCATTTTTGGTTTTAGGGCCATTCCATTGTGACTGGGGGGACATTTGACTCCACAATGAGATCAGTTGTGAATTATAGCCAGATACGTATGTCGTTGGAACTTATACAACTGTGAAAGATACTTTTGACGAATACATAGATAAATAAGTAATGTAAACAATTTTTTTTTTTTCAGAAAAACACCAAAAAATTTTTAAGTTTTGTGTAACTATTATTTGAATGAATAAAAGAAAATCCCTCTATTTTATCTTTGTGAACTCAAAGACGAATTTTAGTCAAAACACTGAATTTTTTAGCCAGATTTTTGGTGTTGTAAAATATGTACTATAAGCTATATTTTCCACTAAAAATGAATTTTATATAATCTTCATAGAAATGTAAAAAAATATTTAAAATGTTGACTAGTGGGACAGGTCCTTGTGACTGGTGCGAAGTAGTTATGAAGTCAAAGTTTCTATAGACAAAAATTACAGCTTCCTTTTACTTTTTTAATATCTTTCAACAGGTTAATAAAATTTAGTCATTTAGCAAGAACTTACAACTGAAATAGGGATAATTAAGGCACTTTAGAAATCATGTCGTTTTCCTCTTTTACATGGAATGACCCTTTATTTATTAATTTTTGGATTTTTCCGTACTGTGACGTTGCAAGTAGCAAATCATTATTAACTGCATATGTACACGAAATGCATGGTTATGTAATGATTACGCATTCATAATCATAATCAAATGATATACTCATGTACAAACATGTAAGGTGGCTTTTGTTTGCAACTCTTTTCGTTTTTCGTTCGGCTGTCACATAAAGGAAATACAAAAAATCAAAATATGTGTCAAACTCAGGCATCTAACTGCTACTTTTATA
Source organism: Rhagoletis zephyria (assembly GCF_001687245.7). NCBI lineage: Eukaryota > Metazoa > Arthropoda > Insecta > Diptera > Tephritidae > Rhagoletis > Rhagoletis zephyria. Next base: position 120,182 of record NW_016157882.1, read on the forward strand.
GCATGCAATGAATTATTATTTGTAAGCATATTTTTTTTTTTAAAGCACTTTACAACATTTTGGCTTTAAGCAAGCGCATTTGTCTTTACAAACTTAATCCTACATACATAAAAAACATGCTTTTTTTTAGTAAACAAAAGATTATATTGGCGTTGAATAAGCTCGAGCGAGCACCTAAAACAGTGGTGAACAGACTGAGATTAAGTGGGTTTATATGTGCTCGTATTTATAATTAAAAGTGCAATTTCATTACGAGCGAAAAATTAAGGCTTCACAGTGCTTCGAAAAATAAAGTAATTTATCAATATTGAAATGTATTTTTTTTTTGTATTATTTTCATTTAATTTAATTTAATTTTGCTTTTATTTATTTTAGGTTTTAAAGTTTTTATTTTCTTTTACTTTATTTATTTCTATAAACAAAACCACTGACTTTTACCAATTTCTGTAAACAAAAATTTTTTCTTTTCTTTCCAGGTAAACTCCAATAACCATTTCTCATGTACAAATCCTCTAATCATATATGTATACAATTTCCCTGTGATTAATTGCTATTTGCAATAGCAACCGTTAAGTTTTTGGACATTTAACAGCAGCATATGCTCATATAAAAGAAACTGGTAGGTTTACTTAATTGGTAGATTCACCATTTATCAAACACGTGTGGGCATTTCCACTGTAAATATTAGGGTGTTCCTTAAAATAACAACATGATGGACCACCTCTTTATTTGGTTATATGTACAAAATAAAGGCACCCACAAGAATTTCAAAATTAAACAAAAAAAATTTACGGACGCTAGCAAAGTTTGAAAAAATTATTTTTTTAGATTACAAAAATTCGAAAAAAAAAAAATGTTTTTAACCGGCTGTCACTCGGAATTAATGATAAAAAACTGATGCTATTTAAAAAATTCCATGTGGAAATGAACTTAATGACTATTTTTTAACGTAAAACAAATAAAACACAAATATTTTTTAATGCCCTATATTTTTCAATACAATTTTTTCCATTTAATGCCAAGTGGAAATCCGGCATAAGTTTCAATACTATGTCAAATTTATCAGATTTATTTTTTTTTTAACCTTCATATTTTTGTGGATATCTCAACTTCGTAAGTTATAAAAAATAAAGGACTGCCCTAAACAAAATTTTAATGTGTATATTTTTAAGGACTGCCGTAATACATCGGTTTTAGTCACACACAGAAACTATAAATTTGCTCAAATATAATTGTTTAAAAACGACTGAAAAATAGTTAATAGATACATAGGTACCAAAAGAAATTTAATTATATACGCAGAAAACATACAAATGTACTATACATATGTATGTACATTAAAGTGGTGCAAAAATGTATGTAAAAAAATAAGGTCGGATTTTTAATGCCAGCACCCCCTAGGATTGTTCTATATCGAAAAGAAATATACCCCTATTTTTTATTTTGAAAAAAAAAATTAAAATAGGGAGTGCTTAAAGCGCTCAAAGTTTTCCATGTATTTTATATGGGGGAAAAACAACTTTTCGTAGAAATAGTGTAGAATTCTTGAAAATCAACAGTTTTCGATCGGAAAACTTTTTTTATCTTCAGGAGATTCCCAATAATAATACGCAATTGTCTCTTTAACCATTTTTTCATAGTAACTATATTTTATAGGTCCTCCAAAACCCCTAGAAAATGCAATGGAAAAATCTTTAATCATAAAAAATGGTTAAATAAACAATTGGATATTAATACTGGAAGTCTCCTGAAGAGAACCAACGGTTTTCCGATTGAAAAATATTGATTTTTAAAAGTTTTATACCATTTCTACGAAAAATGGTTTTTTCTCCATATAAAATACATGGAAAACTTTGAGCGCTTTGAGCCTTTGAGCACCCCAAGTATTTTTTGATTTCAAAATAAAAAAATAGGGGTATATTTTTTCGATATAGAACAATCCTAGGGGGTGCCGGCATTAAAATTCCAACTTAATTTTTTTGGACCACTCTAATGTACATATATAGTTATTAATTTCGGTTTTAATTACCAATCAGCAGTTACTAACATTTCTTTGATTTCAAAATTCTCTCTACTTGATATTGGAGCAATATGTGCATGCGGTGGGCAGAAAGCGCTTTTACTTTGCTTGGCCTTTACAAAATGTATAGAAAGCTTAAAATAAAAAACTTTACCGGCGATGCTCAGAGAGAGCTTTAACTCTCTGCGCGTTCATAAAAAACTACAGAGAGCTTTGAAGAGTTACTGATCTAACCTTCAAAGTAGAAATGAGCAAGAGCTTTTTGTGCTTTCGCAGGTACACAAGACGAGCACTTCACAGATATGCGAAAAACCCTTTTAAGTTCATTATCAAGTATCAAGTTGGCCCGCGGCGGCCTGTAAATCATTTGATGGAAATCCTTACGAATAAATTCATGGAATTTACCAAATCTCTATAAGAGCGCTACATTTTACAAGAAATATTTTTCTATTCAAAATTATATTAAGCGTGGATTCCTTCTCCAAATCATTTTTCTTTTATGAAGAAGTTCAAGCATGTGTTGTTAAATTTTTTGTTAACAAAATAAAAGTACAGTTTTGACAGTATCTTTCCCTCAGCTTACACGAGCCAAATAAGTTATAAGTAGAACGATTCACAATAGGGGTATTATCTTAAATTATAAAAGCCTCGTAAAAGAACTATCAAAATTTGCTGGAGCTCAGTTTACGCGCCCTTGTAAAATCACGAGGAAAATTTCAGTATTGCCGAGGGCCCGAAATTGTTAACTAAAACATATGTTAAAATAATAAAAACACATGAAAAAAATAACACGTGAATAGAATTAATGAATTTCATCCATTTACGGATTCATATTTTGCATTTATATTTTTGGCTTGTTATTAAAAATACTACCAAACAAATATTTATTCGCAAAATCTATTCACCTTATTTCATATTTGCAACATGGAGCGTTCCCGTAACAGCCTCGTAAAATTACGAGTTTTACATAGTTTAAGAGTTTAAGGAATTACCCCTACTGTTTCTTCTCTATTAATTAACGAGAACAGGAAGTATGTACAGTAGACCGTACCACCTTATACAAAAAAAATTCGAGTCTAAAGTATTTTTGCAATGCAATTATTATTTTTTTTTTTCTGCTGAACCTAGGGGTTGCCTTTTTAATTGTTTCGGTGACAATACATTTTTTTTAAATAGTTGTACTGAAATAATCGAAATACTTCCTTTTAGCCTATTTCCAGGGACAGAGAACGCGTTCCAGTTTTGGCTTAGTTGAGCATGATAACAAAATGTAGCATTCCCACAAAGAACCAAACGGGACCAAAAGTTTTGCGAAGCTGTTTGGACGAGAACAAAATGAGAAAAAAAAGGTCCTGGAACGTGTCCGTTAAGAAGAAAATGCGAACAAAACTCTCCAGAAAAACAGAATTAGCATAAAACTTTCAGGAACGTTTCCAACGAGAAAAAAAAGGAAAACAAAGGTATCGAGAGCGTTTTCAAGGGACGATCAAATAACAAAAAAAAAAAGTCTGCGGAACGTACTGCTATAGAACAAAACCAGAGGATCTGAGGTCTGGATCATTTCAACTTCCAGATCGTTGATCTTCAGGTTGAACTGTTCATTTATGGAACAAATTTTTAATTTTCTGTGCTTAAGTCTTTCGTTAACTTAATTTGCATAATTATCGTTCAGTTATTTTTTTATCAATTCTAGTTTTCAATCTAATGAACGCTATTTGGAAAAATTTTGTTCTCGCTTCCGTTCTTCGCGAACTCTGTCCGAAAGTTCCTGAAACTTTAGTTCCCAAATTGTTATTCGAGAGAAAGTTCCTTAGACTTTTGTTTCCGTTTAGTTCTTTCTAAAACGTACCGGAGTCATTTGTTCCCATTTTGTTCTCTTAGAAATGTTCCCGAAAGTATTGATCGCAATTTTTTCTCTTTTTTTTCTCTTTTCTCCCATTGAGAACGCTCTCGACTGCTTTGTTCTCATTTTGGTTTTGAAGCGTTCTTGGGAACAAAACTATGAGAACGACATTTAGTTTCGATCATACCTTTTGTTCTCGGTTCCTGCCTATTTCCGCCAAAGGCTTAACTGCTGTTAATAGCTAATATAAGTTTAAAGAATTATAACATGGCGCGATCGTCAAGGTTTATTTCTTAATTTTTTCTTTTTTTTTTTCTTTCGGTTGCCTGTACTTAATATGAGCATTTGCCACCTACGAGTTGTAGTCTCCTCAAAAACGTCGATATACCATATATCATACTATATGTAATATCAGACTGTAAATGCCGAACACATGCGGAAAATTTTAAAAAGGCCAACAAAAATTTGACAATCTTGCAAGTATACTTAAGATTAGGGCTAACAAAATGAACAGATATTCGGATTTTAGCCATATACACGAATATGCCAGCCCTATTTTAGAGACCCACGGGTTTACGGGGAACTTTTCACTATAAATGTAAGAGTTCCTCTTCCTTAAAATAGTCTCTCATTTCATGCTAACCGAAAGAATTGATTTTTTGCAAAGCGGCTTCCTATTTCTAAACTGACAATAGGCAATGACAAAGCGGATTCAAAGCAAATAAAACTGGAAAGTAA
>NW_016157882.1:124807-138978 GCF_001687245.7 Rhagoletis zephyria
AAAAAAAAAAAACATTTAACTATAGAATACGTTGTATGTATACTTATATATCTGTATATGTATGTAAGTGGTATGACCACTTGTGTGGCGAAAATCCAGAAAATTCGCAATTTTCGGCAAATCACCAGCAAACAGGTAACAACAAGCCAGCAAGTAACAAATGGTTTTCTTCCCAATTTGCCTACAAAAATACAATGCAAGTAAGTTTGGCAAAAAGTAGGCGCAAACAACAGCACTGCCTGCCGGCCAGCCTCTTGGAATTCGTTTTGTGCACGTGGTTACAAAATGAATGTAGCAGCTTAACACAGCGGCTAATGAGATTAAGGGTTACGCTTTTGTTTTAAAATACCAAACAGAAACGACCCAATGCTGTGCGGCGGTGGTGGACATGATTTCAGGCAAAGCAGTACATACTATGTATTAGGAGGCGTAACTTGAAGGTGGTGGTTAGGTAGGGAATAAAGTAGATAAATGTACATACAAATGCAAATTTGTATATGTTGAAGAGCGTGTCTTTAGTATGCAAAGTTACAGTGTTTGAATTTAAAAAACATTACCCGTTTTTGTTATATGTTGAAGAGATAATACAGCTTTTCGCCAAATAAAATAGAAAATTCTCTCACGCGATTTATGTATGTCAAAAGCAGCAAATTAAGTATATGTACTCGCATTATAAACTATTCCTACTGCTTTTTACTTTTACTTAAATTTTATTTCCTTTAGTTATAATCTCAAAGTGTTTCTATTTCATCGCTCTCTCTTTGCTGGCATTGACAAACTTAATCCACAACTATACATAGCAGCTATACAAATTTCTCATCAACTGCCATCAATTGTGCAAAAGCGTGTGAATTTGTTAACCTCATTTGATGTTTGTTTTATAGCTTTATTTGCCTGCCAAATTAGTTTGTCTTAGATTAATACGTACATATCTACTTACAATCTGAATGATAGTAGCACGCAATTAAGCTGTGCACAAAGATTTACGATGAGCCACTTTTGGTGAGAATTTCTTTAATGAAAGCGAAATGTTAGCATTGTTGTTGAAAACCCAAAAAAATAAATTGTTGGCTTTATTTGCTAATTTATAAAAATTGCGCCAATTAAAACTGGTTTAGCGCTGGCAAGTTAGAATTATTGAATGAAATTAATACTGCGCTTTAGTTGAGCACTCCGAAAACGTAGGTGTGAAAGTAAATACTAGCTTAACTAAAATCTCGCTTCGAAGACTTTTCAAACTAATGAACAATAATTACTTAAGGCTCAAAGATTGACTCACCATTAATTGCTTCTCGGTATCTAGTACACCACATTTGCTGCGGTTTCGAGTATTCAGTTTTTCCGACTGAACAGAAAAATTGCTTTAAAAACAATCAAAACAGGGTTTACTTCAACTCTTTTGCAGCACCTATGATGCCTGAGTGGGTAAGCTCAGGCCGCAGTGAGTACTGGAGACCAGTGAGTGGGCTATTCTTCCTTTAGAAAAAAAAGTAAGTGCGCCTGGCCCACACTGGAGAAGTGAAACATGTCTACCGCTTACATGCCTTAACTTAAGGTTATACTTTTTGTCTTTTTTCTATCTATTTATATCCCTACCTGTACCCTCTTCGTTCTAATTACATTTATGTCATTCTGTTTTCCTTTATCTTTACTTTAATCCTTTTCTTCGTCTACATATTCACATAGATAATGTGGGTGCGATGACGTAATACAAATGTTATGTAATGTTATGTCAGTTAATGCGATGCAATGTGATGTGATATCATGTGATATGTATTGTGATAGGATGTCATGTCATGCCAAATGATATCATATCATATGATGTTCTGTCGTATGATGTCATATCATGTGTATCGATAACAAAATCGATAGTAACATCGATAAATATATAGACAACAAAACCAATAAAAATATCGATAACAAATTCAATAAACAATATGGGTAGAACATCGATAAAAAATATATATAACAAAATCGATGAAAATATCGATGAAAAAATATTGAAAAAAATTTATAAATACTTCGATAACAAAATCGATAAAAATATGAATAACAAAGTCGATAAAGAATATTGGTAAAAGATTTATAAAAATTTCGATAACAAAATCGATACAAATATTGATAACAAATTCGAGAAAAAATATCGATTATTATATCGATAAGTACCGAGAAATCCGAAAACCTCTAGAATCACGAAATGGTTCCCAGATTGAGTCTCTGTGTCTCTGTCTACATATATCCTTTTCTTTATAATTATTTTATTTTAATTTTTTTTTCTCTGTCCCCCTTTGCCCTTGCATAAGTAAAGTATTTAAATTTACCTTGATTTTCATTTTTGCCTTTATCTTTACATATCTTTGTTTTTGTATTTATTTTTGTGTTTGCCTTTATCCTTTCCTTTATCTATGTACGTACTCACCTTTGTTTTAATTCGTGGATTGGTCTTTTTCTAAGTGTTATTCTTTAACCTTTTATTNGGCCAAACGACTTAGTTAGGGCGATCTGTGGAGTAGCATACACTTTCGGGACTATTTCGGGATTCTCGGAACTAATATCGTGACTGTTGGGACTTCCGGGGTTATTTAGGGATTTTTGGGACTTTCGGGACTATTTCGGGATTCAGGGAACTATTTTCGGATGTTTGGGACCAATTTCGGATTTATGGGGTTTTCAGGATTCTCTGGAATAATGCGGCATTTTTTTTGCCTCCGTGTCTCTTCTTCGCCCATCACTCTCCCATACCCATCCCTCCACCGCCCTTTCATCCACCTTGGTTCACAGTAATTTACTTAATTTAATTTTTAACTAGAATTTTCATATATCATATTATACGTAATTGGTCAGTCATAATCGCATGCGCTCCACGTTTTTCATTTTCAATTTCATAGATTGTTTATAATGACTTTTGCTAAAATTTCAAAATCAAAAGTTATCAAAACAAATTCTATGGGACTGAGAAGTATTATTTTCTACTTTTTAGTCTATTTATAAAAGCGTTGTATATTAAAAAGTTTTTTTTATATTATTTATTTTATTAAATTAATACCATGTGCATACACTCAAGAAGCACTTGTTTCCGTTCCAACCATTTCCGTGTGCAAAAAAAAAATACATCGGTTATGAAAGCTCTTTCAGCATTTATTAGGGAGGCTGGCAGTATTTTAGTACTTTAAAGCTAAGGCCTTTTCATCGGGACAAAAAAGCCGTTAATATTTCTTATTCTGCTTTACTCAATATTTTAACTAACTTACTATCATTCTTTGCTATAATAATCCTATACAGATAGTTGGAGTGTATCGGAAATTTTCAACTTGGTAGATTTTGAGAGTTTTGGATTTTTTTGTCGAAACTCTTTGTCGTAGGTAGGAGTCAAGGAGAATTCATATTTAAATTTTCGCAGCAATCCTCATATCGCTCTAGAGCTCCCTCTGAGAGTGGTGGTGATATTCCTTCTAAAAAATTCTCTAAACATTTAGTTGATTTACAGTAACAGCAAGGAATGTATGACCTTCAAGGTTACCTTATGCATCGTCTTATCATATTTTCGGTTTATTAAAATGCTTCAAGATCTTTATTTAGTCAATTATGATTATTATGAAGATTATTAGAAAAGTTACTTAAAGGTTCAAACCAATAAAAAAAATTAACACTTACTAAATACTAATATTTCATAATATTTTTGAAAACACGTCACTATTGAGTCTATTTATAGCCCACTAATTAACAGTATTATAATAAAAATACCCAGTTATATTGTCTATCTCTCTATGAAAATGAAGTATTTATGCTAATAAAATCCATATATAAAAAAAAAGCTTTTGCAAAAAAACAATGTTTGATTTGCTTGTTTAATCAATTTTCAATACTCCAAAAAATTCTGTTATGGTAATTGCTTAGTTGTCTCGAGGAATAATTGCTTGTTTCTGCAAACATTTTTCTGTTTTTTTGTTTTTTTTTACGGAAGACTTCTTCATTACTTAGCGATGACATAGTTGACTTTGACTGGAAAATGAGCTAATTTAGCCAAGAGCATAAAAGCAGATATTTACAAAAAGCAAATATTTACATTTTTGTAATTAAACACCCTGAAAGATAAGAAATCAGCGACTTTGATGGCAAAAATTAATTAGCAAGAAGAATATTCGATGGTTGTTGATTGACAGATAGCCGAAGGGAAGGTATTTCATTAATTTGCACTTACATAAGTGATGGTTTTAATTAAAGGAGAATACATATATATTTGTACGTTTGTGTATTTGTCATGCATACAAATGTACATACTTTTATATATACATTTGACCGTACCTACTAGAAAAAAAAAATCGCTGTACACCTTCGAATCTAAAGCATTTTTGCAAGGCATTTTTGTAAACAAATTTTTTTTGCCGAACTGCATACGAGATTTTTTTGTTTGTGATCGAAAATTTGTTAAAAAAAATTTTAGCTTGCAAAACATTGTAAATATTAAAAAGAAGGTGAACGCTGATGTACGCAGGCAGGTGTTTGTCTGTACAAATGCATGAGAAAAAGTAAAGTCGGATTTATTATGCTCACAACCCGTAGGATTATTTTATATCGTAGAAAAATATATCGCCATTAAAAATATTTTGAAATCAAAAAATTTTTAGAGGGAAGTTTTCTATGCATTTTATATGGTGAAAAAAAACTACTTTTCATAGAAATAATACAGAGTTCTTGAAAATCAATATTTTTCGATCGGAAAATTCTGCTTCTCTTCAAGAGATTCCCCATAATTATTTATTTAACCATTTTTTCTTAGTAACTATAACTGATAGGTTCGCCGAAAACTCCAGAATATGCCAGAAAATGCAATGGGGGGATAAATAAAAAATCATTAGTATTACAAACTGGTTAAATAAACAATTGAGTATTGTTATTGGAAGTCCAGTATTTTCCGATCGAAAAATATTTGGGGTATTCACAACGGTGTCTTAAGTGTCGTATTGTTGTTTGTCGTAAACTTTAAACGCCTAAAAAATATATTACGGGGGTTCGCAAAGCATCGTCAAAGTAATATTATGCATTTTTGCAGTGTTAAAAAATTGTTGGTTGTGGTTTCAAGTTCTCTAGACATTTATTTAAGCTTTTAAAGCTTACGACATACAACAATACGACACTTACGACACCGTTGTGAATCCCTCAATTGATTTGCAAGAATTCCATAACATTTCTACGAAATTTTTTCCCCATATAAAATACATAGAAAACTTTGAGCGAAATCTAAATATTTTTGATCTAAAAATAAAAAGTAGGGGTATATTTTTTCGATATAGAATAATTCTAGGTGGTGAGAGCAAAAATATTCCGACTTTACTTATTTTGGAGCACCCTAATGTAATTTTTTGTACATATATGTACACTAAATAATACTCCATTTAATACTAGTGTTTACTGGCATACAGAAAAGCACGTAATGCTCGAAAATTTCACTCTATAAACTACGAGGCTAAAAATTTTTTTTTTTTTGTATCTCAGCTTCGACCACTGCTATTAACGGGATAATTTTAATTTTTAATATTATTTTTAATAAACTATCTCTATTTTCATTTCTCAACACGCAAAATGTTAACTTTTTTTTATTTTTTATTTTTTATTTTTTGTCGGGGCTACCCCATGTTTATGTGCGTATGTACGAATGCAGTTTATGATCTGTAAAGTGCAATTAAAAGAAATCTCAAAAAAAAAAACAAACTTAACATGCTATTATTTATGAAAATTAAAAATTCCAAAAGTAGCCATAATTGCACGCATCGACTTGAGTGCAGCAGCAATAATGGCCTCATCAATTGGGCATTCACACCAGTTGCTTTATTTTGTTACTTCTAATACCCGGAGGAGTAGAGTTTATGAAACTATTTATTTGATAATTATATGCGCGCGTGTATGTATGTATGTGTCTGTACATATGCATGTATGTATGCGTGAGTGTAAGATATGTTAATAATTGTTTATTAAATCACGAAGTAGGCAGTGCGTCTAAATGTTTTTGTTGTAAAAGCAGCATCTTTTACCTGACAAATGTAATCTTAGCTCCAATTAACTTGATTTAAGTATCAGTCTCATCTTGGGCCACAATTTGAAGAGAATTTTTCAGCTTTAACATATTGAAAGCTTCCTGAACAGCTGCCTTAAAATCAATCTTTCACTCACCCAAATCGAACTACATAATTTGAATTTAATTTACCAGCCTCACACCTAACACAAAGGTGATTTAGCATTGATATGAGTATAAGTTGTTTGAGGGTCGCCCTTGCCTGCACAATTACAAGTTCGTCGCATCACCGTTATTGCCCTGTACTGCTTTATTGCTTACATGCATACTTGAAATTCCTACACCCCACCGAGCAGTCACATTTCCGTTGACAAGGTAGCATAAACAATCCCATACCAATTCTTATTTTATCTTTTCCCCTTTCCATGCGCTATCAGTTAATAAATTATACTGAACAGTGGGTGGTGATTGTGCCGATAGCTAGATAGCTAGGCAATTACAATCATAAACAATAAATATCGGCAATAGCTGAAGGGTGTAGATAATTGCAACATAACAATTAAACACAATTGAACGATCGGCAATCAATCAGAAAGGCAAATATGCCTAGTGGCGCAGACAAAAGCAAATATGTACACGCTTTCAGTTGTTGTTGCTGTTTGTTAATATAAGAATTTTAAAAGTACACTTCTGGTACTTTTGTTTAATTGTCACGAACGTATGAAACTGCCTTACGCTTTTGAAGGTTAACTTAAGTTCTTAGTGTTTTTTGAGCCATACAAATTTGATTAGTTTTCAGTGATTTGTTATAGGGCTTCAATGCTAAAGAAAATCGTCATTATTTCCATGAAAGGCCACTTCGGCTGAATGTTGAAGTTGAGTGCAGTTTTAATTAAATTATCATTAGCATGCAAACTTGTTATTTTTGGAGGATTCATTTATTGGTTGTAATTTAAAAAGTTAAAAACACACAAAAAAAATTATGGAAATTTTAAAATTTTACAAATTTTCAGGTCTCGTTTTAAAAGTGAAATTTAGCGATATACATATAAGAAATTTCGAAAAATAACAAAATTACAGAATTTTTAAATTCAAAAAATCGTAAAAGCAAAAACTTGTGTAAATTTTTTGGACAATTTTTGCAACTACAGTGCTATTTGGGTCGAGTGAACTAATTAATGCCAGACCAGTTCATAGAAAACAGATTGTTCACTATATCCAGAATGAGTTTTTTTTTCTTTAAAATAAATTGTATTGCTTTAAAAATATTAAATATGAAAGAAAGTTATTATAACAGTCTGTTTTTTTGCGTTCAGTCAGCGACTTTTGTATTGCTTTGTCTGGAAGGCTCTGAAATGCCAAAATGCTTGAAAAATCTGTAGTATTGACTTCAGCCCATTCAATGCATTTGACAAAAGCGCAGTGCGTCTTTTAACGTTGAATTTTTAAGAACTCTGAAATGTCTTCTTTTCCCACAGCTAATGCCAACACATGTTTCTTGTTGTTGCTGTTGTTGTATCGTTGTCGTTAAGCTCTATTAGCGGAAGACCCAGGAAGCGTGCAGCCTCGATGGGATCTGTCCATAAGGCTAGAGACGTTAGCAGGGTGGGTTTCAGTGGGCATGCGAAGAGATGGTGCGAGTAATTCGGCGTCTCTCTGAATGCCGGGAATTCATTTGGAACATCAGCATTTATTCTGCTCAGGTATGAGTTCAACAAGTTGGGCTATGGTGGTCCGAGTCTACCGAGGCAGACGAAGCTCTGTCTCGTCTACGTCTGGTGGTTGCGTGCTCAGAAAGGCATTCACTGGTCGAGAGTCTATATAACTCGGGACTATCTCTCTGTGAAAGCCGTTCAAGGCTGTCGGTAAGCTGTTGGGTCCGCAGGTAGTTTTATGAACCCCTTTCGAAGGTTACTCTGAGGATCTTCGGGTTATTCACCGTCGGAATTGGTTCGTCATCGACGATAATACTCAGTTTCAGTCTGACCTCCTTCGTACAAGTGGTGAAAAGCGTTGCTGAGGATTTTGTAGGGGAGAGGGTTAGGCTCCGTGCAGTGAAGAAGTGAGAAAGCTCGGCGAGAGAACCATTATCGAGCAATCGTCAGCATAAGAGACAATCGGGACTACCTCTGATTGTTGAGGGAGCTTAGAAATGTAAAAGCTGAAGAGATAATTCGCCGCCCACCGTTTGTCTTCTAGTTGCGTTACTAGAATAGTTCTCTCACTCGGGCGATTTCGGTTAAGGCTACGAGTTATCTGGGTAGTTATGGAATCAAGTGCTATTGTTGTGCTGTGCACTTTACGGAACCCATGCCGATGCTTCACTGGGGTCAGATGATTTGTATAGTGCGGGGGTAGACGGGTCTCTACTGTCGTCGCTACCGGGGAAAGGAGAGTTATCGGGCGAGAAGACTCTCCTTTGTTGGACGGCTTACCCGGTTTAAGCAGTGGAACCACTCTCCCAAATTCCGTCGGATCCAATGGCTTTGGAGGTTTTCACCTTTCCGATGGCTATCCTTGCCTCGCTGCTGGTGAAAACAAGAGGCGCACTTGGTACTGGCGGTTTGTGCAGCCTTCTGGTTACTCCACGCTTGGCTTTGTCTGCTGGAGGATGCAGTATGAACTGTCGGCTAAAATAGCTCGCGTATCGCTCCGGGTCCGACGAAGCGTGGTCTTCAAAAGATGTTTCAACTCTGTCGTCACGTTTCGTCGGATTGGACAATGACCTCACGGTTGACCAAAGCTTGCTCACACCAGAAGCGAAGTTACAGATCTTCAGATGTTCTTCCCACTTATTCCGCTTATTTACGTTAACTAGTTGCCGAATCTCTGAGTTGAGATCCCTGACATGGAGATTTCCGGGATTGGCCTGGCGAAGGTTTTCACGCTTATCGGTAGGACAGCCGCTTCAGCAAAAAATTCGGACGGGGGTCCGAGATGCATCCTGCTGGAAAGAAGCGGGCAGTGACAACCCTGCGGAATTTACGCTCACCTACGTGAACGGTGGTTTTTTTTTCACAAACATATACGAGCATACACCTGATTTGCCAATTCGTGATTACCCTTTTTATTATTAAAATTGACGTTACAGTTTTGAATTTGGAAAGAACTGGTTTTAAATTTTGTTCACTCTACAAAGACTCAAAATTGTTCACTTTATAGAGTACTTAATGGAAAAATTTTCATTTTCACTCTTTCGAGGTGTTCGTAACATCGGGTGTTCACTCCAGCCAGATAACACTGTATAATTAATTTTGAGATATTCGAAAATAAACTTGATAAGTTCCGGAAGTTGAAAATTTAGAATTTTTCATAGCTTTTGAAAAAAAATAATAATTTTTTTCCTTGGCTTTGTTATCTTTATCTTTTGCTTAGTTCATTTAGGGGAGCTTCAAGTTGCAATAGAATTAAAATTGCAGCTTACCTAATATTGTTATTTAATGAGCTTTCCAGCACTTTTTTAAAAACTCAACAATCTGTTATCTAAAAATTAATCCTTGCAACACCATACACCTGTAAATAACAGCAAAACTATTTGGCTTGTAAATTGTGACGTTCAAAGGCACATATTTTAATATGATTTTCTTTTAGTTTTTGTTAAAAAAGTATTAATAAACCTATTCCCTAACAACCTTTAAAAATTTTAAATTTCCAAGAAATTTTTATTTTCTTTTTATTATTTTTGTTTTTGGCAATTTTTTTTTTAATAAATAAAACAAATAGCAATCATATTAGTAATAATAATATTTTGGAGTCTTTTAGGACTCTAAATCTATGCTTAGAAACTCATGATTTGGAGTAAGTAAATAAATTCCCACACAAAAAATTTATGTAGAAAATAATTTGCTCCTAAAAATTTCAGTAATAAACTATTTATTTCAAACTTCTTTTCCAAAAAAAAATATTTAATCAACTTTTTTTTCCAAATTTTTTCCCAGATTTTTAAGTAGTTTTTAAAACAAAATTTTTTCCCAAACATTGTTTTCACCAAAGAAATAATTGTTTGCACAAAAATAATTTTTTCCTTGCATAAGAAGGGTGTATGTTTTTATAATTATGGCAGACATTATTGACTACCTACATTATTTTTTCCGTTAACTTCTTAGTACCCGTAAATTTTAATAATAAACAATTATTATCTATATTTGAAATTTTTATTTCCAAAAATATTTTTTTTTTTCGAAACAAACTTACTGCAAATATTTTTTATTTTCCTAAATGTGTTTGGTAAATTTCTTCTAACTTTGGTAAACATATTTTTTGCCTCAAAAGCTGGTTTTCCTAATTATGGTTTTTCATAAAAATCATTTTCCCAAAAAAAAATCTTAAAAAATCTTGATAATAATCAACTTTCCAACATTTCTTGATCAAAATAGCTTACTTCAAAAATAGAAAATATAAAACTACTTAAATCTTACACGATTTCCTTATATTTAGTGGAATAACTTTTTGAGAAATATGTTTCATTTAATTCTGAATGGGATATTTTTTTCATTTTTCTTTTTTTCTGTTTTTTGTTATTTATGGCCTTATAACAATTATATTTAACAACTGTATTGAGCTTGAAGCCGTTTTAATGAAAGTTTTTTCACTAAAATTTTTTATTTTTTATACATTTTTTTTTAAGAAATTTACAATAAAATTAGCTAAATCACTAAAATAAATAAATAATAAGACAATAATAATAATAAATAAATAATAAAACAAAACATGATTCTCTTATGCGTAGTGTAGCTCATTAAAATACCAGTTTCCCTAGTACTCAAATGGCCAACAACTTTCTAGTTTAAATATTTGATAAAGATACAATTATTTAAATAAAAATCAAGCAAATAATTTTGTAAAAGCAATTTTGCTACTATATGTATGTATGTAAGTCAAAGTATCACCGAAAGGATACATCCAAGTTTATGACTTAAGTCTTTCGATTTTGCATACCAACTGCGACTAATCAAAGGGGCTGAATAGTTTTATTATAGTTTTTCATAGAAATACAAAAATAATACAGGAAAGCTGTATTCAGGGAATCGTCGAACGAAAGGAGTGGTCGAAAATTTGAAAATTAAAATCCATGATAAAAATTTCTGACTTATGTCCATTTAGACAAACACTCAGTTCATAAAAAAAAATTATGATAATTTACAACCGAATAGAGCAGCTTTCACTTCAGCAATTCAAACAGCCTTAATTTATTATAAAAATAATAATAATAGCGGAAACGTCAAAAACAGAAACGCCCAGCGAAATCTCAAACGCTCAGCATATGGCAAATAAAAGCGAAACTGTCTTTGAGTAGAATAAAGCAAATAGAAGACAAGCAAAAGGAAAACAAAATCAATCAACATTTCCTGTGCTTAATTTTATTATAATAATTCTACAGCTAATTTCAAAACATACTTACAAACTACTCATGCAAATCAAAAATTGTAATTGAGTATGCTTATTAGAGATGCATATGTATGTATGTATGTAGCAAAGGCAAGTTTTTGGATATACGCATTTCCGATTGTACTTTAGAACGCCTAATTGTTACTTTATTGTGTTTGTGGGTCAAATAGTAGCTGAAAACGAAATTTCCTACACCAATTATGAAGTTGGGTTGCCAACTAAGATGCTTAGATGTTTGGGAATACATTCAAGTTATACGGTGTACTCCGTTGTGTGCGCCCTGTTTGGTGGGAAGTGGAAGTAATGAAAGTTCAAAACCAGCCAAGTGCGACTGTTGTCGTTTTTGGAGGCTATAAAAACATTTACTAAATACTTGCGTGCTATTTCTGTCTGGTAACGGAATTTGTGAATAATAAGAATAAGCATTTTTTTATCAATGCGTAAAGCCATTTTGTGTGAGAAATCTTTTCTTCGAAAAGCGATGACATAATTTTTTTCATTAGGTATTTTGGTTTCAAAACCTAAAATTAGCTGTTATTTATTTTTAATTAGAATTGAAATTCACATCGATCTCGATTAGTATTGTTGTCGATATCGATAAATTTTGTCAACTCTCTCGATAAATATTGTTGTCGATATCGATAAGTATATTTATCGACAAGCGTATTAATTAACAACTGCATGAAACTGCATCTTTGTATCGATAAATTGGTATATGTACCAATTAATCCGGCATAACATCCAAAAATATAGCAATAATATAGTTAGAGATTATTAATATCGATAACTATGTACATATGTATTTCGATAAAATTAAAAATATAATAGTCGTAAAAATATCGATAAATACATCAATGAGAAAATTGAGAGCAATACGAGTAATTTATCGAAAGTTAAAACGACAAAAAGTTTTCAATCGCCGATTTACTAGCACAAGCACCAATTCCAAATAACAGGTTTTTACGATGTTATAAAATACCCGGGCAAAATAATGTCGTAGAAGAAAGTTATCACTGTTCTTTAGATCACGGGACCTCCTGGACAAGAATTCTGGATTCTTTTTTATTTTTCGAACTTTTTAGGAAAAAGTACAGTAATGACTGAAAATTCGGGACTTTAATTATTTTAGTCCAGCAATAACAGTTAAGTTTGGCCAAATATGTTTTAAGACCGAAATAAAAGTATTTTTCTTACAATAAAAAAACGCTTATTCAAATTTACTATTATTAATTTCCGTCTTAAAAATTATTTCGCCAAATTCAGCTGTCATTACTAGACTAAAAAATAAAAGTCCGGTTTTACCGATTATTTTATTTCAAATAAGATAAAAGTCCAAACATAACTTTTTTTCTAACGACTTTTATTATAAAAGTTGTAAAAGTCCTGTACCCTGGTTTATACAGATTAATTGAATTTCATCAATACGTGGCCAATCGGCATAAGCAATAAGATTTTAGAGCAATAAGATTTTAGAAGTATGCCGAAGAAGACACGATCGGCTTTTGTGACGTCAAAGGGCAAAATTTTATTATCTCAAAGTTAATGTCTCAAAAAAAAAGTATATTTTTACAGATTTCCACTGGGTATTAGGTAATAAAAATGTGTATGATAAAGTTGAGCACTAAAAATTACCTCTATGCTACGGTTCATTAAAATTATCATTATAGTTATTTGCTACTATATGGCTTTTTTAAATTGCACCAATTTTTAATCATTTCAAGTTCAGTGGAAATTCGGCATTATGCTCACGTATTTTCTAACTCATATTGATATTGCTTGTATTATTTAAATCATGTGGATATGAACTGCATGGATAACTTTAATAAAAAAATGTTGGATATTTTTTCTAAGTCAGTGACCAGTGGAAATCAGGCATTATGATTTATTTAAATTTCCAATGGTAGTCGATCGTTATTACACTCACTCAAATCTGAATTTGAATACATATAACACCGTGCGACAGTCAATTTTACACACAAAACAATTAATATAGTCGCGAAAATATGTGTAAATCATAGTAAAACTGCGTACTTAGTTTTTCTCTCTGGCATCAGGATTTTTTTACACTTACTTAAAAATTAAAAAAATATGATTATTTCAAAAAATAATTAAAAAAATTCGGTGCAATTTAGGATATTAATAAGGGTGTCATATAAGAGATTTTTTCTCTTCTTCTGTAGAATTATAACGGAATAAATTTATTAGTGCATAACGACGAATGGGTAATGGAAAATGTCCTCTACAAATTTTGCTTGAATATCCTTGAAAATTTTCAATATTTTTTTTAATTAATTTTTTTTTAATTCTTCCTGCAAAGTTTAATAACTTAAAAAGTTAAAAATTTATTAAAAGCACATTTTCAATACCTTTCCGCCCTTGTAAACCACAAAAAAACTTTATTTCTTTTAAATTCTACATAATTTCCTCTCTCATTTGGTACACATATTGTTATTCTATATTGTACTGNAAAAATTTATTAAAAGCACATTTTCAATACCTTTCCGCCCTTGTAAACCAAAAAAAAACTTTATTTCTTTTAAATTCTGCATAATTTCCTCTCTCATTTGGTACACATATTGTTATTCTATATTGTACTGATTTTTTAAAATAGTTTTTTGAATCAATCATATCTTTAAAATTTCAAAGTCCTTTGCAAAAAGAATTGCTGACGTCAGAGTAAAAAATTAGAAACGCAGGTTTACTACATTTGGCTCATTCTTTCGGGAGTATATCGATTCTTTCGTGTGTTTTGAATTTTTTTTTTTTTTTT
>NW_016157882.1:143350-149516 GCF_001687245.7 Rhagoletis zephyria
AAAGATTAAAGATAATAGATTAAAGATTAAAGATTAAAGATTAAAGATTAAAGATTAAAGATTAAAGATTAAAGATTAAAGATTAAAGATTAAAGATTAAAGATTAAAGATTAAAGATTAAAGATTAAAGATTAAAATAGTGATTAAAGATTAGATTACAGATTAAAGATTAAAGATAAACGACAAAGCATTAACGATTAAAGGTAAAAGACTAAAAATTTAAGATTAAAGATAAAATAATAATTATTAAAGCCAAAATGATAAAAATTAGACATTAAGGGTTGAATGTTAAGGACTCAAGATCAAAGGCAAAACAATAATAACATTTTGGTGCTTACAGTTTTGCAAACCTTTGGCTGGGCTTCTCCGATTTGCGATTTCCGTATTTACGTTGTAACACAAATGGAGAGGTCTTCACTTTTACGCCGCCTCCGAAGGGCAAATGGATTTTACGAGAACCTTTTTCATGGCAGAAATATACTCAAGAGGTTCCATTGCCTGCAAAGGGGTGAGAAAAAGCTTTCTCTAATTCAAAGACTAGATATTAAACATTAAAAATAAAGGATTAACGGTTAAGAAATAAAGATTAAAAATTCAAGATTAAGCGTGGCAACGCTATTGAAAAACCTAAAAAAAAAATATTCCAAAAGTAGTGTATCGTGGTGGCGGTTTTTCGTTTCATCAAATTTCAAAAAGATCTAACTGAAAAAAGAATAACTTATTGCACATCTTCAGATCCAGTTCTTTAATCTGGCATCTCCTTTTCGGAAATCGAAAAAATCGTGCATAGTCAGATATGTAGATATTACTTTTCGAATATTTGGCAGCCCGTATCAAAAATTGTTCGAAACTAAAATTTTCTTTAAGCTCTTTCATTTCAAACGCTTCAACAAAATCTAAATTTTCAAATTAAAGATTTCTTAACACTATTTTATTTGACACTCATATTTAAATATTTCATATAACTTGGGTATTATTTAAATTAATTTGCATTTTATAATAGGTGGCAACCCCCGTCAAAATATTTTCAAATTACTACTTTCTTAAACCTCTTTCGTGTGGCACCCATATGATGACACATATTCGATTACCTAATTGCCTTAGTTCAAATTTAACTAAATTTTTTATATAGGTGGCAACCCTCCTACATGTAATTAAGAAATAAAGCCTTTTGGAAACAATGTCGATGGAGACTCATATCTATTGTTCTGATTGATTTAATTTTTCATATAATTTGAATTTAATTTTTAAAAGGTGGCAACTCTTTTCGGAACAACAAATCAGTTTGAAGCCAAGCATTTAATTTGACATCTCATTTTTGAAAATCGATGGACCAGTGCAGATCTGGTAACCTGGAAAAGTATGCATGAAAACTTTAAATTAACAACAAATTTCTCAAAAATGTTAAATACATATTTATAGTCATATGATTTAAAAACTTCGTATGGAAGCGAGTGTACAATTTACCAAAAAAAAAAATCCATTAGCCTTTATTCGCCAAATACATATTTGCAGCTTTCCGCAAATTTGGTAGCCAGAAATTACAGGCAAATAAAAATGTTTACAATTTTTCGCATTTAAGTGATAATCACTTCATTAGTGCAACGTTAATGCCAAAAATATACATACATATGTATGTATGTATATACAAAAGCGATCGTGTTATGGAAGCGTATGTGGCATTTGTGACACCTTCGCCACTAAACACAATAAACCGATCACTTTTGCGATGCATTTAAATATTTACGAATATTATTCGTTTTCTTTTGTCGTTCTTTTTTCTCACAAACAGGGCAAAGCACAAACAACCTTATTTGTATTTATTTAAATTTTTTTTAAATATTTGTCGCTTAACATCCTGCATTGACAATAGGTGGCAGCTGGTTATTTGACCGTTTAACGAATTTTCATTTGTGGTTTTTTTTTTTTTGTAGCTGCCGCCAAATAATAACGTCACTCAAAACTATACTCGAAAGTCAATTAATGCGCGTGTGTCATACATATGTACATACGTATGTTGCTGCTTATCAGATGAGCTTTTTGAGCTTATCAGCAGCAGTTACGTGCAGTGTTGCCAGTTTAGTCGTTTTACGGCTAAATTTAGCCGGTTTGTGATAGCAAACAGCCGGAGGAAATTTGGTTTTGCCGGCAGCCGATTTGTTAGCCGTTTTTCAAAAAAAAAAAATTTGCCGTTTTTAGCCGATTTTTCTATAGGCCTTATTTTCTTAAAATTCAGATACATAAGTTTACATCTTTTATATTTTTTAGAAATTTATCTACACAAAATCTATTAGAAACGGCTAACCTTATCTCGGAAAAAATTGTTTATGTCCGACTGTATTATATAAAATTGAAAGGCAATTTTTTCTAATCCGAAAAGTCTTAAAATACTGAGCCGATTTCGATGATTTTTATTTTTATCGAATATACAGTGACCCATATATACATATTTAAACAGGGACGCGATCTTTTAGCAAGTTTTGGCTACTTTTCTTTAGTTTATTTAATGCTTATTATTTTTTTAATAAAAAGTGTAGCTGACTTCTTAATCAACACCATTTAAACCCAAATTTTATAGTTTGTGCAAAAGTTATGAAAATTCTGCAAATTTTCATTAAGATTTTTAACTTTTTGTATTTAAGTAAAACGAACATGACTTCTGATGTAAAGTTTAACTACGTATAACGTCAGTTTCCTTTGCTAAAAGAAAATAATTTGTAATAAATTTACCAGTCTCTGTTTTTGAGATTTATTTAATGAATTTACTAGTCTTTCTACTTGTGATTTATTTAAATAAAACATGTGAATCTTAGTTTAAACATTTTAGCCGTTTTTTTTTTTTTGCCAATGCAGCCGATCCGCCCAAAAAGTTCTGGCAACACTGGTTGCGTGTACATTAACTTTGATAATGAATTCATTTGAATGCCTGCGTACACATACATACATATGTACATACGTACACCTGCAAGCGCCGTGATGTGATTTCTATTTTGCGCATGCCTTATCAGATTCTGTCGCAGCAATTGCTGCCTTTTACCGCTGCATTCCCATATTGCCAATAGCGATAGCTCTTTTACAGACCTTACTCGGGTTTAGTATTTTGCTTGCTGTCAGCGGCGACTATTGTTTATCAACGCTGAGTTTCGTGGTAGAATGCCGCTAGTTATTTTTGTTTTTGATTATTAATCATCAAGTGTTAATTAATATCGAAACATTTTAAAGGCAAAATGAAGTTGCATTGGCTCGCAAATGTGAGTAAATTTGTTTTGCTTTGCATGTATTTGTGTGCACTTTTTCAACTTGTTTAAATCATATACTTTAGTTTAATGACATGTCAGTAAATTAAGTGGTTTTAACGGCATGCTTTCGTACTTACCGTTAGTTGCCAAGCCAGACGTTCTGATATTTAATTAAATGAAATGGTTTCATAAAAGTGTTTTATATTATAAATATCTTTGCTAAAACTGATGGTATTCATATCACTCTGATTGCACAAAGCAATGACTAATCTAATATTTATATGGAAAATAAATAAACAAAAGCGAATTCGCGAATCCGAATTACTGTCTCTTGCTAATGTAGTGTGTTAAATTTGCTATGGATAGACTTGAGTAAATTAAAACTTCGTGTCAACAAGATTCTACGTATTTTATGAAACCACAAGTAATTTTTAAGCAAAAAACAAAACCGGCTTCAAGTCCCAAGAATTTTCGAAATCGGTTGACGTGGTCCAAAGCTATGCGGTAACATACATAAACAAAAATATATATTCCGACGAATTGATAACCTCCCCTTTTTTTGAAGTCGGTTAAAAAGTAAATGAAAGTTCACACCTCCGATAACAAAATTCCAAAAGGATTTGTATTTTGGTATATTACTGGTTTTGGGTCTAGAAATTCATTTTTGATGCTTTTTTTTACCTAAAAGTTACGCTAGGTGGCGCTGTGGTACAATTTTTGTTATTTGCCTTTTAATTGTAAAAGTTATGCTAGATGATGTTATAAAGGCCATTTCATTATTTTTGTTAAAAACAAAGCTATCGTTATCGTTATAAAAGCGGTTAAGTGAAATGTTTTATGAGAAAAAATAACATTTTTATAGAGAAAAATACTTTATTAATTAAAAAATAATATTTGGCCCCTCGGCAGGCAATGGCAAACATCCCAGTGTATTTCTGCTATCGAAAATCACTTCTCATAAAAAAATACAATCGTCGCGAGGAGTGGTGCACAACTTTAGGTCCCTCCTGTTTGTGTGACAACATCAAGGCGCTCGCCACAAATCGTAGGAGAAGCTCGGCCAAAAACTGACATATTTTGTATTATTATTAACACAGACTTCAATGAAAGAGAAAACGCCCATGGTTTTATTGTGAATAAAGACTAATACCACGCTTAAAACAATCCAACATTTCTTGGTTTGGATATCCTAAGTTAACCACACGGACTTACAGTGAGTATCGAACATCCGCTCGGTGTTAATGCGGGTTTCCAAGTGAACGCAATTCTCTTCTTTCTGGGCAGCGAATGCGCTGACTGTTTGCAGGTGATACTTCGTCTTGTCCTCGTTTACCACCAGACCCAATCGCTGTGCTTCTTTATCCAGCTTGGAAAAGGCTTAACAGACTTCTTGGCTCTTATTGCCGATGTTGTATGGTCTTGAAAATAATTGATCCTGAACGGTTCAGTTCTGCAGCTGTTATTCATGCCTAATGCGGTATCTGACAGATGCCATCCGCAAGGATCTAATCCGATTCGCACTGTCGTAACAAGCGAGAGTAAAGAATTAGATTCTTGTGAATGGTATCTGTCAGACCGGAAAAAGGATATATCCGAGGGATGCCATTCACACGAATCTAATCCTACTCACTCACTTTTTATACCAGTGCGATTTTGATAAGATCCTTGTGGATATAATTCGTCGAACACGGTAATAGGCATGATTATCTTCTCAAACATCAGATTAAAGAAATCACATGAAAGGGAGTCGCCCTGTCTGAAACTCCATTTGGTGGAAAACGGCTCGAAGAGGTCATTTTACACAGCCGCATCAATTTCACGGGCATACCGAATTCAGAGATCGCGGCTTAAAGACAACTTCTTTGCGTGTTCTCGGAAGAGGCTTTGAAATCGATAAATAGGTGGTAAGTGTCGATCCTTTTCTCCCGGGTTCCAAGATTTGGCGTATTGTGAATATCTGTTCTATGGTAGATTTGCCAGGGCTCGAATCGTCACATACGATATCGTATTACTCGTCACGTAAAAACACATTTTTCGGATTATTACATACGTGAACGTACTCTTTACCCCATTCAGCTTATGCGACTGACGGTATGACGTAATTTTTTTCGCATGGTTTTCGATCCGTGAACAGATGTTACGATTCGAGCCCAGTTTTAAAGCCACACTGATAACTCCCAATCAGTTCGTTGACGGTGGGTCTCAGTGTTTCACACAATACCCTCGATAAGGCCTTGTAACCTATGCTTAGAAGGCTGATCGTATGGCGTGGTCGCCTTTGTTGTGGATTGGGCAGAGCACACTTAAATTCCAGTCGTCGGGCATGCATTCATCTGACCATATTCTGCATAAAAGTATCAACTCTTGCACCTTATCAACTCCTCGCCACCGTAATTGAATAGCTCAGCTGACAGGCCACTAGCTCCAGCAGACTCATTGTTTTTGAGTCGCATAACTTGTGGAACATCGGCTCCGTCATCATCGCCTGGGAGATTGGGTTCTTCTTGTCCACAACTTTCCATTCTGCTACCATTCAGTAGGGTGGAAAAGTAGTCCCTCCATAATTTAAGTACGTTCTGAACATCGGTAACTAAGTCGCCATTGTTGTCCTTACAGGAGTTCGCCCGGGACTTGAAACCTTTCGTAAGTTTCCTAACTCTCTTATACAATTATCGGACGTTTTTCCTGTGGGCCAGCATTTCAAGATATTCGCACTCACATATTTCGGCCTCTTTCTTCTTATTG
Source organism: Rhagoletis zephyria (assembly GCF_001687245.7). Taxonomy (NCBI): domain Eukaryota; kingdom Metazoa; phylum Arthropoda; class Insecta; order Diptera; family Tephritidae; genus Rhagoletis; species Rhagoletis zephyria. The sequence goes on from NW_016157882.1 coordinate 149,335, forward strand.
CGCCAAATACGTGTCGCTTCTCTCTGTGGTTTCCTTAATCGATATCGCAGCGTGTCTTGTAGGCGACATCTTTTTTGTCTGCGCCTTCTTTGCATTCCTCATCCAGTTGTTCTTTCGGGCTTGCTGAAATCCGACTACTTCTTCGGTGGTGGCAGTTTGTTAATGAATACTCTCTAAGAACA
>NW_016157882.1:152905-156072 GCF_001687245.7 Rhagoletis zephyria
TTTTTATTGTACAGCAGCTTTGTGATTGAGTGCCTCTGCATTTGTGACAGTTACACACTTATCACCATGTGTGCTACTTAATAAAACAAATTATGTGTTATGCGATTAAATCTCTTTATTGACACTTCGCATTCATCGAAAATTACATAACACTAAAATGATTGTAGTTAAATTTTGCGCGGAAAATATGCAGTGTTTTACACATACACACATACATACATATGTATGTACATACATATATACAAAGCATATTTATCATATCAATTACAACGTGATGCTTCTGTGTAGTATTAACTACAATCGCATATTTGTGGTATATTTTGCATGAAGGCGAACATACACGTACATGCAAATGCATACATATTGCACGTGTCAATCACTGCTATAATTGCAGCGGAAATCAATGCTTGAATAGCAAAGAAAACTATTTGTTGCTGCTATTGTGGTTTTTACATTAAAAAAAAATAAAAAAATTATAGGCAAGCATACTTGTATGTAGATATGTATATATGTAATGGTATTCATTTATGTTACATACGCACAATTTTGTTTGAAGAGCTTTGCGGTTATTACGTCAACACAATTACTATGTCACTTGGATTGTTAATAGCAATCGATGACCTATACATTGTAGCATGCGTATAAACTCTAACTTTACTTATTAAGCCATTCAGGGCTAAGGGAAACATATTTCCCAAAAAGTTAAAAAAAAAACAGTTTTTGAAGAAAAAATATTTTTAAACCAAATTAGAACAAATTTTCCAAACATTTTTATGAAAACAAGAAATTTTACAGTAATAGTTTGTTACGGGCAAAATTATTTTTCGAAACAAAAATTTTTTTTTATTAAAATTTTAAGGTGCACGGAAAAAATAATGTAGGTAATAAATTTTTTGCAAGAATTTTAAAAAAATTTACCCTTGTGTACGAAAAAATTGTTTTTGTGCAACAAATTATTTCTTAGGGGAAACCAATGTTTGGGAAAATATTTTTTGGAAAAAAACTTATTAAAAAACCACTGCAAAAAAATAAAAGCCGGAAAAATTCTTGATTAATAATTTTTTTTTTGAGAATAAAAAAGTTTGAAAAAATATTTTTAGTTTAAATTGCTGAATTTTTTTTTAGCAAATTATTTTCTACATTGTTCTTTTAAGTAAGAATTTATTTACTTACAAGTATTCCTCGGTTAATCACATATTACAATTCAAATCACGAGTTTCTAAGTATAAGCCCGTAGTGCTATGAAAACATGAGGTAAAGCACTCGGTGTTATCGAACTTAAGTCTACCATTTTCGCCCCTTGGTAAAAAATTTTTCGGTTTTTTTGGTTATATACCTACATAACTCAGATTTATGAGATCATTTTACATAGGAACTGGAAGGCTCTCAAATTTTCGATGCGAATATGAGTATGAATATGAGTATGAATATGAATATGAGTATGAATATGAATATGAGTATGAATATGAATATAAATGGGAACATGTATATGAATATGAATATGAATATCAATAAGAATATGAATATGAGCATGATTATGAATATGTGTACGAGTATGAATATGAATATGAGTATGAATATTAATATGAATATGAGTATGAATATTAATGAGTATAAATGAGAATATGAATACGGATATGAATATTATCATGAATATAGATATATGGGCATGAATATGATTATGAATATGAATATGAACTTCACCACAGCGTTAATTTTACCAACACTTCTCAAATATATATTTTTCTTTCATTTTAGGTCATTTTAATTCGCGTACCACTGCTAGCTTGCCTTTTATTATGTCAAACAAATAAAAATATCTTCAAAATTCCGCTCGGCTACATTCAGTGCACCAGAAATACTCTACAAAAAAACGTTCACCCAAATCCCCAATAGCGGCCATCGGCATGTTTGGCCTATTGGGCTCCTCGCAAATCTATGGACTACAACAAGTGCACGAATACAACAGCAGCGGCGAATGCCACATAAACAACAAAAGTGCATCATCGACACACATCAGCAACATCAACACCAACATCGACAACAACAACGCAAATATCACCACTCACAAGCAACGCCGTTCCACATCAAATAACTCAGAGAGTGGCAGCAAATTTTTCGCTTCACTTAGTTCCATGCAAGGCATCAAATCGCCAACGAATTTCATTGAAAAATTCATTAAAAACGAATTACTCAGCGGCTACGAAACTATTAAAAATTACAAAAACTTTCAAAATTCCACAAACGCAAGTGGTTCGAATAGCACCTTCTTTACCAGCCACCCAAGCATAGACGAACACTCAACGGCAACTGGTTGTGGCGGTGGCAGTGGCAGTGGTGCAGGCGGTAGTGGCGCCGACAACAATATCGCCGAAAGTCTACTGACAAGTTTCAATTGCCTACAGGGCAGCTATCGCAGCAATTGTGATGGTGAATTCTATGAGCCGGTGAATGTGCGTTCACAGCGTAAGCAATCAGTGGCCAACACACTAACAACAACAACAGCAACAGCGGCTGTAACGCCTGCGGCGAAACGCAACACGGAAGCGGATATGACGATCAAGTACTCGAAGAACTTGCTAGCCAACACCCCAGACGAACAGTCGCCTGCAACGTTGCAAAACTATCAGAAGTTGTCGGAATGCGAACAAGATTTGTTGCTAACGCAATCGAGCGGCGCGAGTTCGGGAGAATTCAATAGCGATGCGAACGGTGGCAGCAGCGGCAGTAGCAATCAGACGACAACGCCGGTGAATAGCTTGTACAAGCGTTTGTCGTTTGGGGGTCGGGGGTCGAAAAATTCGACGGACAATGCGGCGATGTCGACGACGGCAACAGCGGCGACAAACGAAATTGTGAGTAAAGAAACTATTTTTTAAGATTTATTTAAAAAATCGACAAAACTTTGAAAAGAAAAATATAAGTTTGGGGGAAAAGTTGAATGTTTAAAAAACGGATTTTAATTATGGACTTAGGATTAAAAGCGTAAGGCTAAAGATTCGCAGCTGAAGGTGATAGAGATTAAGAATTAATGCTGAAGGATTAAGGAATCAATATTGCAGCTAAATGACCGATTAAAGATTAAAAGTAGAGATTAAAATTATAAATAAAACATTAAATATTAAAGACCAAATATCAAAGATTAGAGATTAAAGATTAAAGATTAA
>NW_016157882.1:161569-176343 GCF_001687245.7 Rhagoletis zephyria
ATCAAGGCGCTCGCCACAAATCGTAGGAGAAGCTCGGCCAAAAACTGACATATTTTGTATTATTATTAACACAGACTTCAATGAAAGAGAAAACGCCCATGGTTTTATTGTGAATAAAGACTAATACCACGCTTAAAACAATCCTACATTTCTTGGTTTGGATATCCTAAGTTAACCACACGGACTTACAGTGAGTATCGAACATCCGCTCGGTGTTAATGCAGGTTTCCAAGTGAACGCAATTCTCTTCTTTCTGGGCAGCGAATGCGCTGACTGTTTGCAGGTGATACTTCGTCTTGTCCTCGTTTACCACCAGACCCAATCGCTGTGCTTCTTTATCCAGCTTGGAAAAGGCTTAACAGACTTCTTGGCTCTTATTGCCGATGTTGTATGGTCTTGAAAATAATTGATCCTGAACGGTTCAGTTCTGCAGCTGTTATTCATGCCTAATGCGGTATCTGACAGATGCCATCCGCAAGGGTCTAATCCGATTCGCACTGTCGTAACAAGCGAGAGTAAAGAATTAGATTCTTGTGAATGGTATCTGTCAGACCGGAAAAAGGATATATCCGAGGGATGCCATTCACACGAATCTAATCCTACTCACTCACTTTTTATACCAGTGCGATTTTGATAAGATCCTTGTGGATATAATTCGTCGAACACGGTAATAGGCATGATTATCTTCTCAAACATCAGATTAAAGAAATCACATGAAAGGGAGTCGCCCTGTCTGAAACTCCATTTGGTGGAAAACGGCTCGAAGAGGTCATTTTACACAGCCGCATCAATTTCACGGGCATACCGAATTCAGAGATCGCGGCTTAAAGACAACTTCTTTGCGTGTTCTCGGAAGAGGCTTTGAAATCGATAAATAGGTGGTAAGTGTCGATCCTTTTCTCCCGGGTTCCAAGATTTGGCGTATTGTGAATATCTGTTCTATGGTAGATTTGCCAGGGCTCGAATCGTCACATACGATATCGTATTACTCGTCACGTAAAAACACATTTTTCGGATTATTACATACGTGAACGTACTCTTTACCCCATTCAGCTTATGCGACTGACGGTATGACGTAATTTTTTTCGCATGGTTTTCGATCCGTGAACAGATGTTACGATTCGAGCCCAGTTTTAAAGCCACACTGATAACTCCCAATCAGTTCGTTGACGGTGGGTCTCAGTGTTTCACACAATACCCTCGATAAGGCCTTGTAACCTATGCTTAGAAGGCTGATCGTATGGCGTGGTCGCCTTTGTTGTGGATTGGGCAGAGCACACTTAAATTCCAGTCGTCGGGCATGCATTCATCTGACCATATTCTGCATAAAAGTATCAACTCTTGCACCTTATCAACTCCTCGCCACCGTAATTGAATAGCTCAGCTGACAGGCCACTAGCTCCAGCAGACTCATTGTTTTTGAGTCGCATAACTTGTGGAACATCGGCTCCGTCATCATCGCCTGGGAGATTGGGTTCTTCTTGTCCACAACTTTCCATTCTGCTACCATTCAGTAGGGTGGAAAAGTAGTCCCTCCATAATTTAAGTACGTTCTGAACATCGGTAACTAAGTCGCCATTGTTGTCCTTACAGGAGTTCGCCCGGGACTTGAAACCTTTCGTAAGTTTCCTAACTCTCTTATACAATTATCGGACGTTTTTCCTGTGGGCCAGCATTTCAAGATATTCGCACTCACATATTTCGGCCTCTTTCTTCTTATTGCGCCAAATACGTGTCGCTTCTCTCTGTGGTTTCCTTAATCGATATCGCAGCGTGTCTTGTAGGCGACATCTTTTTTGTCTGCGCCTTCTTTGCATTCCTCATCCAGTTGTTCTTTCGGGCTTGCTGAAATCCGACTACTTCTTCGGTGGTGGCAGTTTGTTAATGAATACTCTCTAAGAACAACATGTTCGACTTGGTTTCCCGGTTTTCGATCTGGAGACTGCCACGTAGCTAGATGGATCTTTTTATGCTTAAACCTAGTACTGCATATTACCATATTTCAGGCCCCGGAGAAGTCGATCAGCCTAAGTCCGTTGTTGGACGTTTCTTCGTGGAGGCACAATTTTCCGACGGTGGTTCCAAGGATCCAACCTGGCATTGAAGTCGCGAAGCTAGATTTTGATATCATGGCGGGGCAGCGCTCGTATGTGCCCTCCAAGCGCTCATAGAAGAGATCCTTGGCCGCCTCGTCCTTCTCTTCCGTCGGCGCATGGGCGCAGATGAGCGACATGTTTTAGAATCTCGCTTTGTTGCTGTAGTAGACGTCGCAAGGCCCCAGATATTTCTTGCCTAGCCCCGTCCAACGCATTTCTTGGATGGCGGTGATGTCAGCTGTTATCCTTTGTTGCGTTGTTTTGGTTCTGTGTTGGGCCTCTTTACATTTATTATTATTATTTTATTTAATCTTCATTTGGACTTAAATCTGCGAAAATATTTATTTATCTAAATTTACTGGAGTTTTCTAGCGCTCTTGCCTCGTATCACCAAAAAAAAAAGGATTGTTAATATTTCGCATTAACACTCACTTTGATGGCATGTAACATGCTCCGACCGAGTGACAGCACTATTAGTACAAATGACAACATAAGTAGTATATAAAAAACAACAAATGTTTTAGTAAGGCATACGTTCAATATACTCGTAACAACCACTTTGCCCATTAACTGATGACAGCTAATATAGCGCCATAAATGAGTTACCTACAGACACCTCCAGCGCGAATTAAATTGATTTTTTCGATAAAATCTGATAAAATGTGGACACACAAAAACAAAGGATGGTATTGTTTACAAAAACTTTCCATAACAAACGTCCCAACTGTTCATATTTACCTAAGCTGCTGAAAGCGATGTTGTGATAAGAAATGCTACGCAGAAAGGGTGGGGAAAACTAATGGGGGAAGGAACGGGCAGTAATAAATATCAAACGAAAAAAAATACTTCGTCGAACGAAAGCTGAAGCGTTCTATCTTTTGATGAGTTTATAAAATAATGTGCTGATTTCACGTATGCAGATAACTTGTTTGAAAATCCAAGGTCTATTTCCGCTTGATCAGAAAAAACGTTCTTGCTTCGAAGTTCGAAATTATTTCTTACAGAAAATGTATATGCGACTTCTTTCCATAAAGCATATGCAAACGTATAACCCTGTTTCTGTTTTTTACAGGCTTCCGACTACTCTTCGTCGAATAACTCATCCTCATCGGCATCCTCGACTCTCTCATCGAAAACCACCTCATTATCCCTGAAATCGATTGACTTACAGCGCACCTCATCCGCCTCATCGTCGGGCGATTGTGCGCCACTATGCGAACGCAGAAAGTCCTCACCGAACGTCGACTCAGCTGACCCTGNTTCCATAACAAACGTCCCAACTGTTCATATTTACCTAAGCTGCTGAAAGCGATGTTTTGATAAGAAATGCTACGCAGAAAGGGTGGGGAAAACTAATGGGGGAAGGAACGGGCAGTAATAAATATCAAACGAAAAAAAAAATACTTCGTCGAACGAAAGCTGAAGCGTTCTATCTTTTGAGGGGTTTATAAAATAATGTGCTGATTTCACGTATGCAGATAAATTGTTTGAAAATCCAAGGTATATTTCCGCTTGATCAGAAAAAACGTTCTTGCTTCGAAGTTCGAAATTATTTCTTACAGAAAATGTACATGCGACTTCTTTCCATAAAGCATATGCAAACGTATAACCCTGTTTCTGTTTTTTACAGGCTTCCGACTACTCTTCGTCGAATAACTCATCCTCATCGGCATCCTCGACTCTCTCATCGAAAACCACCTCATTATCCCTGAAATCCATTGACTTACAGCGCACCTCATCCGCCTCATCGTCGGGCGATTGTGCGCCACTATGCGAACGCAGAAAGTCCTCACCAAACGCCGACTCAGCTGACCCTGCCCATTCCAGCGGCGCGCAGCAGCTGACGCCAGAACGTGCGCAACGCCGCAAACTCATCTCAATGATCTCACATTTTGAACAGCAGAATAAGCTGCTTCAACGCGAGCTAGCAAAGGAGAAGCGGCGGCGTAGCGAAGACCTCGCCTGTGTGGCTAAGTCGCTGCTTTGCTTTGAGTCCAAGCTGAAAAAGGATATGATAGCGGTGAATCACCGCCTATTGGAGAAGGACACGGAGATATGTCGCTTGGTGCAACAAAATCGTGCGTTGCGTAAGCGACTGATAAAAATCACTGAGGCAGAAGGAGAAAATGCACGCGACGAAGGCGTGGTAGAGGATGGTGAGCCCGAGACTGAGGCTGAGGGTGAGTGTGGGGGCGAGGATGATGATGAGCGAAGCGGAAAAACGAAGAAATCAGCGCTGGAGCGTGGAACTGCGCCAGCATCGGCGTACAGCGATCGACAATTGCTGGAAGACTGTTTGGTACTCGAAGCTTTGCAATGCATTAATTGTAAGAAGCAATTCTATGACATTGACCTTAATGAGAGCTGGACACAGAATACGCAGAAAGATGGTACGAGAAAAAATGGTGAGTATTTGCTATATTCAGTTTATGGGTATTTGTTTTGACTCACGTATGTAATTTGTTTTCTCGCCCCCTCCAGTTGACCACACCACTGAGCACGGCTCATCGAGTGATGATACAGTCTCATCGTCGTTTTACGGAGCCCGGCGCAGTGTACGCTACACCAGCAAACGCACCTCCGGCACTTTCCGCGACTACATGCGTTCACGTGCGATGAACATCGACGATCCAGCGTTGGACAACAATTCGGAGGAGAATACGAGCACCATCAGCCGCGATGACTCGCAAACCAGCTACGAAAAGCTCAACATCTACTCGCGCACCATTGAACGCATGCACGGCGTGAAGGGTGAAAGTGAACGCGAGTCAGAGCAGAGTGGCATGGAGGGCACAGTGCGATCTGTTTCACGACTGAGCAGCAAGAGCAGCAGCAACAGCAAAGGTAGCCTAAGCAGTTGCAGCAAAAATAGCGCCAAGACTGCCACACCTCAGATTGAAGAAGACGATGGCATATTTTCACCCACACAAGATGACGACTTCGAAGAGCCAGAGGATGATGGCGGCCGCAGCATTAAGATTGTGATGCGCCGTTCTACTGACTTTTCCGAGGCTTCGCCCAAGCAAGTGTACGAAACCTCCACCGACGATTGGTATGCCAGCGCCTCCGATCAGGAGGAAATCACACCAACTACAGCCGCAAGCAAATCGTATGCCCACGGTGCTGTTAATCCTGTGCTTGAGTGTGTCAATCAGATCCTGCTGCAGCAGTCCATGGAGGAGCCGATGGCCGAGCGCGCAAATGAAGCGACCACTGCAGGCAGCAAGCTCGCGCAATGCCTGCAAGTGGGCTACAGCAATTCCACTTCCACAGCCAACTTGCCACGCCGCAGCTCACTGAGCGGACGACGCAGCTCGCGCAACAATAGCCACTCTAGCGATGGGCAGCCATCTCGAAATGGCACGCTGACACGCAAGCGCGTGCACTTCTCAACCAAGAATAGCATGGTGCATGTGCCACGCAACGACGAACACGACGAGGAGGACGAAGATGTCGATGATGACGTAGCGCAGGATGCGCAAACTACGAACGACGCAATGATCTCAAATCTAGCGCAATATCATTCCATGAGCTACTATCCGCAAGCCACACAACAAGCCGCCTCAACAAAGACTGCAACGGGTAATATCGCGCGAGGCGGCATGCTTGCCGAAGTACCCGAACACGAACGCCTCGAAACGCTTAACTATGAGAGTATTTATAGCAACGAATACGAACCGATCGGGTCCGAGCATAATTCCTCAAATCTCTATGTAGACATGGAGTCCACTGCTGCCAAAACAACGGCGACTAATGCAACAAGCAACGCTGTGAGCGCAGTTGTAAAAGTACCAAAAATACCGCCAGCATTGCCGCCGAAGCCGGCAAACTTGTTGAAGTTCAAGAAATCATTGCAGCAACTTGACGAGCTGCAAGACGAACACCTGCACCAGGACGGACCTGCAGCACCTGAACCGGACTACTGCTCAATTTCGGAGGTAAATGTTGGCATAACTAGTGTGCAAATTGTCGCAGATGTGCACAAGGCGCCCGAGTCGGAAGCTGATTCAGAGTCAAATTTGGGGCTTGAAGCGCCTATCTCCGAACTGGACGCAGAAGTGTCGACGGTTGCCTCGGATGAGACATGCCCCGTCTCCCAAAAGACTGATGAGATCGAAGAGATTTTCGCTGATGTACCAAAACTGCCGAATGTGGCGGCCATAATAGCGCCGAAACAGTCAAAGTTTCCGCAACCACAGCAACTGCAAGCGCTAAAGCGCCCAATGCCCTCAAGTGATTACCTATTGATGTCACCTAAAGTAGAAACGCCTAATATGAAACTGCAGAACGCGCGTAACGCCACCATACTCAATACTGCGACTGCGACAAAGCCGAATTCCGCTGGCATAAGCTCCCCAAATAATAATAACAGCACACCGAAGGTACTCGGTCCCGCAACAGTGGACTACCTGAACACGCCTATTAAATCGCCCAACCGTCCGGACCCCAGCGCGCTCAAGCTACACCTGCATACACCCAGCCCACTGCAATACAAACGCAAGCATATGCCGAACATACTAGCCGAAATCAATAAGCGCATGAGTTTGCCCAACTCGCCAACTACGCCCACAGCGCGTCTGACATTCACGACGCCTGCGAAGCCGGCAAGCGCCACAAAAACGACACTGCAACAGAAATTGGAGATTAACACGCCGACCAATATGCCTATGCAAGCTGAATTCGATTGGTACAATTTGGATGCCGAGTATGGCCGAACACCATCACAACAACCCGATCTGCTCAAAGTGAGCGATACGCTCAATAACGGCACTATGCTCGCCGGCATACACGAAGATGGTGAAAGTATTGCGACTGCAGCCGATGAGTATAACTTGGATGAAGAATTCTCACTTGCTGGCGATAAGCCTGATATACTAAGTGCTGGCAGTGAGCCGGACAACGAAAGCGCCGAGGAGAAGAGCGAAGAAAGTGTAGTGGAAAATAAAAGGACGGCAAAACCCCAGCTGACAATCATGAAGCACACGACGCAGGACGTTGAGAATACTAAACTCGAAAAAGTAGCCGCTTTAAATGCGGCCATTTGTGAAGCTGTGAACTTTCCAATGTTCGGTGAAAGTTCGCCGCTGGTGCCACCTTCGCCAGCAGTGGTGCAGCAGCACCATGCTAAAGCAAAGAAAATTAAGAAGAATTTAGCTAACTTCGAGAAATTCATCGAAGGTTCGGGCTTGAGCACGAAGCCGCTACCGAGTAAGCGAAAGATCTACTTTGCCGGGCCATTTGTGTGATTAGAGGAAGGCGAAAGAGTATTTTAAACTGGGTGGACGGATAGTAAGAGAATGGAGAGAAAGTAAAAGCGCGCAATGAGACAAATACGAGTTATTGCGGAGCTTTAGTGATCAAGAGAGCGTCCAGCAAAGCGGTATGCTAAGTGTGGTTTTTGTGGTTCGACTAAATATTAAATTTAATTTAACTTTAAGCAGACTTTCTCACGATCCTAAAATTATTTTTTATGTATTTTTTTCTCGCTCATTTTTTAAGTATTTCTTAAATGTATTTTTATTGAGTATTTACTGTGTGAGTTTAGTTTAAATCAAACTATTTTTAATTTAAGTTAAAGCTGTGGTGTCTCCTGTTTATGTAATTTAATTTAAGTAAAAAAATTCAACTAAACCCCAAATATAAGGTAAACATACATGATTTTTAGTTTAAGTTAGTTTTTTTTTTTTTTGGAAAATTTTCTTGAATTTGTAGCGAAATAAATTACTAAAATTCAGTTAAGTGACGAACTGCAAATAAACTACGTATGTAACAANTAAGTAAAAAAATTCAACTAAACCCCAAATATAAGGTAAACATACATGATTTTTAGTTTAAGTTAGTTTTTTTTTTTTGTAAAATTTTCTTGAATTTGTAGCGAAATAAATTACTAAAATTCAGTTAAGTGACGAACTGCAAATAAACTACTTATGTAACATTTTTTGTTTGAAGAAATAAAAGAAAAATAAAATCACTCAGTATGTTTATGTGGTTTGATTTCAATGAATATATGATTTGAACAAATGGCTCAATTTGCTGGAATAGTGATTTTCAATAACAATAACATTAGAGGGTAAAATCTCAAGTTTTGAAGTGACACAAAAAATCGCCAAAACTTAATTTAATTAATAATTTTCGATCGTAGATTATGCACCTGAACACCGTTTTTCTAGAACAGGTAATGGTCCAAAGATATTTTCATTTCAACTTTAACAGGTAAAAATTTTTTTAATTAAAAGATTTTCCTTAAATTTTTCCGATTGCGAATAATCCAATTGCNTTTAACAGGTAAAAATTTTTTTAATTAAAAGATTTTCCTTAAATTTTTCCGATGGCGAAATAAAACAGTTGCGAATAATCCAATTGAAAATGCGCAATGATTTTTTGTATAAAATCTGTGTTCGTATGGAATAGTTGCTTATGTCGAAAGGTTGGCTTTAGTATAAATCGGCATTCGCAGCATACGATTGCGAATGACTCACTGGGGCTGAGCAGTTGAAGAAGTTTTGCCCAATAAACGTGCAATAAATAGTTCCGATACTAGCAAGTCAATATTCTTATTAAGTCTCATCAAAAAAATTCCTTGTCGTTCAAGGCATAAAGAGAATGCCGCATTATATTAAAGCCGGCTTCCCGACATAAGCTACTATTCCATACGAACGCAAATATGAACAGAAAAGAATGTTACTCATACGCCTTGCNATTATGCACCTGAACACCGTTTTTCTAGAACAGGTAATGGTCCAAAGATATTTTCATTTCAACTTTAACAGGTAAAAATTTTTTTAATTAAAAGATTTTCCTTAAATTTTTCCGATGGCGAAATAAAACAGTTGCGAATAATCCAATTGAAAATGCGCAATGATTTTTTGTATAAAATCTGTGTTCGTATGGAATAGTTGCTTATGTCGAAAGGTTGGCTTTAGTATAAATCGGCATTCGCAGCATACGATTGCGAATGACTCACTGGGGCTGAGCAGTTGAAGAAATTTTGCCCAATAAACGTGCAATAAATAGTTCCGATACTAGCAAGTCAATATTCTTATTAAGTCTCATCAAAAAAAATCCTTGTCGTTCAAGGCATAAAGAGAATGCCGCATTATATTAAAGCCGGCTTCCCGACATAAGCTACTATTCCATACGAACACAAATATGAACAGAAAAGAATGTTACTCATACGCCTTGCAAATACACGTATGGCGTATGGGTACGGTGACCATATGTACCTTATTTCAAAAGACTGTGCTTTGATTTTATCTATTTTTCCAAAGTGCTCGATGATCTTTACCTTCCTCCTCGTTTCTGCAACTGCGGTGGAAATTATTAGAGGGCAAGGCTTTACGCTCTTCGTTTATTGCCATTTAAGAGTGTCCGTTGATAAAGCCAACCCTGAGGTAATCGATAGATGATCAAGGACTAGAGACTCAGAACCGCTTTCGCAAATTCGTAGCCAATCGTGTGGTTCTTGTGATCTTGTTCGTTTGAAGATAGTTTGCTTTACGTAATTTAGGGCAGAATTGTACGACTACAGATTAATGCCCTCCCATGTCAGATCGTTCACAATGCTATTTTCAGGCATAGTTCTATGCCGCATAAACAAATGGCTTGGAACCATTCGTTANTTACGCTCTTCGTTTATTGCCATTTAAGAGTGTCCGTTGATAAAGCCAACTCTGAGGTAATCGATAGATGATCAAGGAGAACTAGAGACTCAGAACCGCTTTCGCAAATTCGTGGCCAATCGTGTGGTTCTTGTGGTCTTGTTCATTTGAAGATAGTTTGCTTGACGTCATTTAGGGCAGAATTGTACGACTACAGATTAATGCCCTCCCGTGTCAGATCGTTCACAATGCTATTTTCAGGCATAGTTCTATGCCGCATAAACAAATGGCTTGGAACCATTCGTTTCCTTAAATCACAAAGGTCCTCATTGCGTAAGTCGTAAATTAGGCTAAAACATTGGCATTGTCTATTGTCGTGCTGAAATAACGACAAAAATCGTCGAAAACTATGCAGTGCTGCCAAGTTTTTCCGTTTTAATACACTAGTCGAGTCGAAACTTTAGGCAATGACATGCAATTTTCGATACGATTCGACTCTCGAAAATNTTTTTCCGTTTTAATACACTAGTCGAGTCGAAATTTTAGGCAATGACATGCAATTTTCGATACGATTCGACTCTCGAAAAACGACTTTCACTCGACACGACTGTCGCAATGAGGCTGATTATAAAAAGTATATCAAAAACAAGTAGGGCTTTTTAAAAAGTGGCATATAACTCGGTTATTTTTGGTGCTAATACTTTAAAATTTTTATTGAATGTTTATTTTAATATATTCTACCAAACTCTGTGATAAACGTAGTTTCGCAAAAAGTGTAGTGTGTACCGCCTTTGGGAATTAAGGTGACGCATTGTTCGTTGAATTGCTACGTTCGAAGAGNGTATATCAAAAACAAGTAGGGCTTTTTAAAAAGTGGCATATAACTCGGTTGTTTTTGGTGCTAATACTTTAAAATTTTTATTGAATGTTTATTTTAATATATTCTACCAAACTCTGTGATAAACGTAGTTTCGCAAAAGGTGTAGTGTGTACCGCCTTTGGGAATTAAGGTGACGCATTGTTCCTTGAATTGCTACGTTCGAAGAGATNATTGCGTAAGTCGTAAATTAGGCTGAATTGTACGACTCGACAACATTAGCATTGTCTACTGTCGTGCTGAAATAAGTAAACGACGAAAATTGTCGAAAACTATGCAGTGCTGCCAAGTTCTTCCGTTTTAATACACTAGTCGAGTGGAAATTTGAGGCAATGACGCTAAATTTTCGATATGATTCGACTCTCGAAAAACGACTTGCATTCGGCACGACTCTCGCAATGAGGCTGATTGTCGCACTGTGGATATTAAATCGAAGTCTGGTTTTCAGTGTACGCGGTAATGGAGCTTTTGTATTACAGGAGAGCAGCCTTCTTTGTACGCATATTTCTTAATTCAGCTTGGAAGACACCACAATACTCCGGTAGACACAGGTAGTTATTCCGAAATTTAGCAATAAGTTGTGCTATATGTATTTACGAATGTATGCATATCCGCTTGCTTAGGTGGTCGGGTCTTTTACAGATAGAAGGTTGAAAAGGTACGTAAAAACGTTAGTTACTTTTCTTTAAATCGAAGCGCTGGTTATTAGTTTTATGAACTAGAANACGCATATTTCTTAATTCAGCTTGGAAGACACCACAATACTCCGGTAGACGCAGGTAGTTATTCCGAAATTTAGCAATAAGTTGTGCTATATGTATTTACGAATGTATGCATATCCGCTTGCTTGGGTGGTCGGGTCTTTTAGAGATAGAAGGTTGAAAAGGTACGTAAAAACGTTAGTTACTTTTCTTTAAATCGAAGCGCTGGTTATTAGTTTTATGAACTCATTCTGAGTGTTGCTGCCGAACTTACTATGTATTTAGCTTAGAGCCATCGTTGAAAATTTAAATGGAACTAGGGTCTAGTTTTTTGCACTGGACCTTTCACTGTTGTCTCTTGTCGAAAATTTATTATCAAAGCAGGCAGGCAAGAATTTCGCCCAGACCATTTCAACTAAATAGAATTTTGTAAAAAAAAGTACCGAGATAACTTCAGTAGCTTTGGTGGGTGTAGAGGGAAATTGCCTGGTGTTAAGCACTCTTCCCACCTTGTTGTTGGACGTGTTTTTTCCCCCAGCGCCCGTCCCCCGTGGGCCCTACGTCAGCTCCAATTTATTGATTGAAAAAAAATCCGTTATATTTTAATTTTCTCTCCCTTAAAGTTTGCATTTTTTTCATTCACGATGCAAATTAAAATGGAAATATATTTGGAAAAAGACCTAATCTAGAAAAACGGTATACAGATTCATAATCTCTGACCCAAAATCANTCTTCCCACCTTGTTGTTGGACGTGTTTTTTCCCCCAGCGCCCGTCCCCCACGGGCCCTACGTCAGCTCCAATTTGATGATTGAAAAAAAATCCGTTATATTTTAATTTTCTCTCCCCTAAAGTTCGCATTTTTTTCATTCACGATGCAAATTAAAATGGAAATATATTTGGAAAAAGACCTGATCTAGAAAAACGGTATACAGATTCATAATCTCTGACCCAAAATCTAGTTTAGGTGTCTCGGCGTGTTTTAGTAATTTAGAGCTCTGCGCGTTTAGCGGAATCTCTCAAGAGTGCGTTCGATTTTTATTTAAATCAAACAAATATTTTACAACTATTGTAAACAAACTTGCATTTTATTTAATCAAAGTTTGTACATTCATCTTAAATCGCCATTTAAAGTGCTCAACACACAGCAATCTATGTGGTAAAAGTGCATATAAATATATAATTCTTATTCCTTAGATAATCATCATTAACCTCAAAAACACAATGCAAAAAATATGTCAAAGCTTTGCAAAATAAGCGTCCCTGCTTGCAGTTATTCATTTACATATATAATTGAACTTTAAACTGAGTTGCAGCAAATTTTAATTAAACCGTATCTTTTTTTTCGGCGGAAGGCAAACTCAATAAATGTGGCAGTAAAATTTCACGCAGTTATAAAAAACCAATATACTGGCTGGCTCCTTAAACGCATAAATGCAAATCCATCAGTCTCTTTTATTTCCAAATCATAACAATACATATTTTTTATAAAGTTGCGCAAATTATATACTTTCATCGACTGTGGTTCAGAAATAAAAAAAAATACTGATTCTTTGCACCAATGCGTTTTTGGGTACAGCCACACTTTCATTAAAACAATAAATGCAAATTCGTAGTTTGCGTATAATATTTGAAAACGAGATTTGAGCGCCTTATATTTAGCTGCCTCTAATTTGCTTGAACATTTTAGTCAGTATTCCATAGCCTGTGCAAGTTCCCTTTCCTATTTTCAAAATTGAATGGTGAACACAACTTTTTAACTCGACTGCAAATATATAGATAATCATGCATATATGCGTATGTATTTCAATAAAGAAGTCAATTCAATTAACAAAATGGCGCAAAACAATAAAAAATAGTGAAGTATATGAAGTTAAGTTTGTATGATAATGTAAGTCCAGGAGAGATATTTATAAGTTATGTATGTTCAATATATAAGTCCAGCAGAGGTATTATTGTATCAGTAAACTTAGTTGCATAAAATTATCTATAGAAATAATATTTATAAGTTAAAACTAATATCGTTATAAGAAAAGGGCATAATCTGTGTGGCTATAATCCACACTAGTACATATAATAGAATATTAAAGACTAAACATAGCTTTCATAGAATTATAGAAACTGAATATTTTATAGAATTGTAAAAATATGTAGCGAGAAGCCTTCCGCCTACAAAATCAAGCGCATAGCACTTAGTGCCATACCACAACCTGTCTTCGACGAAATCGTGATTAATATAAACTTGTCTTTTTCATAATACGCAAAAACTCATCCTGATTCACAACACCATCATGATCCAGATCAGCTTCATCAATCATTTCCCGCAACTCCTCATCGGTCAGCGTTTCGCCTAATTCGCGTGCAACGCGCTTTAAGTTCTTAAACGAAATTGCCCCGGTGTCATCATCATCGAAAAGGCGAAATGCTTTTAATATTTCTTCTTTGGTATCCTTCTCAGCCATTTTCATGGTCATTAATTGTAGGAAATCGTTGAAAGATATGCGACCAGTGCCGTCCTTGTCAATTTCGGCAATCATGCGCTTGATCTCTTCTTTCTTCGGCTCAAAACCAAGGGCACGGATGGCAACCTTCAACTCTTTGACCTCTATAAAGCCGGTGCATTCGGTATCGAACAAATCAAAAGCCTCCTTAATATCGGCTTTTTGTGCTTCGGAGAGCTCGAACTTGGGGCCGGATTTCTTGCGCTGCGATGTCGACTGATGTTGTCGTTTGCCAGCGGCATTTGTGGCCAAAGTCGCGGTCGACGGATTATTATGATCCATTTTACAACGCTTTTTTTCTCTTAAATGTGGACTGCAAAAAATTAAAATTTTTACAATTGTTAAATTGTCCAGATGTAACGCAGAAACATCAAATACAATACTTTTCTTGAAGGGCTTCAATCTGCAAATGCGTACACAGGAAATCTGTACGCTAGTTGGGGGCAATAGATTTGTTTGTGAATAATAAACAACGGCGCGTTGCTGTGACCACAGGCAGTGCCGTGACCGTGGTCACTACCGCGCTGAGCTAACAACCCTCACCAAACGACGTGCGTAGTTATTGAATGCTCCTTTGGTTTTGACGGCGATTTTCCAGATTTTTCACTTTCATATAATTTTTCGGAATTGTTTTTTTAATTTTTGAAAAATCGAAGTGAACGCGATGCCTTTCCTGTGTTCAGTTGGTTTATTTTTACAAGGTAGTTGCTAAAAATAGAAGAACAGGTGGATAGTCCGTTGCTTTTGTGCGCTCACTTCCAAATTATTGAGTTGTACATTTGACAGTCCTTTCACCACCCACTTGAAAATGTCCTTTGACCTTTTAATTGGGGGCGGGGAAATCAGTTTCGGTTTTATTGACTTTTCCGCGATGGTCAAACAGCTGTTGGCCATAGTATTGCCATAGCTAAGATTTTAAGGTTTGTGTCTTTACTAACCCGAGTTGAAACCTTACGCGCATGCTTCATTTCTTTCTGAATGTCGTAATTCGCTATACTAATT
>NW_016157882.1:176368-180086 GCF_001687245.7 Rhagoletis zephyria
TTTGTTTTGTTTCCTAATTAAGTGAGGAAATTTTAATTGACAGCACCGACAAATGAATATATACACAAACAAATGTTCGGTTATGGTTAAAACAATTCAAGTTTTTGTATTGAATTTTTTGGTTTAAAATTTATTTTTTCCTTTGCAGTAGGGTTTTTTGCACATTATCTTCCGCGTGATAATTGATCGCAATTGTTACGGATCTAAATAAGCGACTGGAACACGGCTGTTTGTCAAAAGCATATATTTATTAACAAACAAATTCAAATTCCAAAACAAACAATTTAGGTTGTCAAACGAACTCGCACGGTTTGAGCATCTGTTTTCCTTAATTGTAGCAGTGCTGGAAATTTCCAGTGGAATATTAGTTTAGGTACTAAAATTTAGGTCAACTCGCACACAGACTTAATGCAAAAATGGAGTTGCATTTAATTGCATTTAGGTGACGAATTTTGTATGGATAAATATACATTTACAGTAGCATTTAGAGCTAAATGTGGTTTTACGCGTAAGCAAAAACAGCCCATAAATTGACGAAACGTTCTACATTTGATTTGGAAATAATCCCTTGTTAGAAAGTAGCGTGTAAACGTAGTATAAAATCGTGATGTTTTAGGAACTAAACGNAAATGCGCTAAATGTGCTTTTACGCGTAAGCAAAAACAGCCCATAAATTAACGAAACGTTCTACATTTGACTTGGAAATAATCCCTTGTTAGAAGGTAGCGTGTAAACGTAGTATAAAATCGTGATGTTTTAGGAATTAAACTGCAATGACAGCCGAGGAAATTGAAGAAGTAAACAAAGAATTGACGGATATATAAATAAAAAGTTAACAACTTTTAATAAAAATCAAATTATACCACATATTTTCCTACAAATTCGTACTCCGAGGCTGCGAAAGGCTGAAATGTGCACAATGGACGCAACAATAAAGGAATGGCAGCGTTGGTGTCGCCTTTGCGCGAAACATGATGGCAATTACCTCGAAATATTCACTGAAGAAACGCCATTGGCTCTGGATTCGAATATCAATATTCCTCTAGCTGTAGAAGAATACTTTCATATCAATGTACGTGTTTTTTTCTTTTACTAAATGAATGAGTGCAAATATTTTTTTATCGTTATCCTTTACTCGTATAGGTAAAGCCCAAGGATGAACAACCTCTCCTGCTATGTACGGAATGCTACGCTACGCTTTCATCGCTGGAGAAATATGCTGAGCATGTGAGAAAAGTGCAAAAAATGTACCATGATTTGATAAACACAAGTGATACCGGCGAAATTGCTTTTAAAGAGCTATATCACAAATACGGGCTATTTGAATGGGAACCGTTTAAACCCCTCTTAATTCATGATATGGAAACGTCAACAACTACCCCGGACATTGAACAAGTTTTTATTGCTGATGCATCAATCACTGACGGTGGAGATGAAGATATGGAAGAAGAGGAAGCAAAAGATTTAGTGCAAGCCACTGAAATCAAGGTAGAACTTTCTGATACAGTCAATAGAGGTAACCAGAGTGTGGGGGAATGCGCCCAGATGAACGAAGGCAGTGACAGCAGCAGCAGTAGCGGTAGCTTTTCATCTGACACCGAAGATTTTGAAGAACAAGTTATATCAAAGAAAGTGCGTAAAAATAGTAAAAATTCAAATTCGCTTGACGGCGAAGAGTCCAAAGAAGGCACATATTCTTGTAACATTTGCCAACAACGTTTTATACAAAGCAGAAACTTTGCACGCCACATGAGGCGCAAGCACGGCACGGAAGCGCCAGCAGTATGGAGATGTCCGCACTGTAGTGAATCGTTGAAGTTTAAGAAAGAGCTGGAACGCCATATAAAGAGAATGCATGCACCAAAAATTTATCCATGTCCACATTGTGATAGAACATTTAAAGGAGCCAAAGTCGCGGAGAATCACATAAAAGCTGAGCACGAAGGCGTAGGTTCATTCATTTGTGAAGAATGCGGTGAAAGTATGCGCACTAAACATAAGATTATCGAACATATGGCCACACATACGGGCCAAGGTGCATATGAATGCAAAGAATGTGGCAAACATTTCAAAAGAAAACAGACTTTGAAGGTAAGTTAATTTATAATACATATATTGGGGATTGAAGAAACCGGTTAATTTTTTTCATATAGAGACACTTGGAAATCCATGGCGATAAACATATCTGTGGCGAATGTGGAATTGAGCTGAGTACATCAAAGGCACTGTTGAATCACATGAAAGTGCACTCTGATGAAATGCCATACAAATGTAATTATTGCGGGCGCAGATTTAAGCGAACAAAAAATCTAAAAAACCATCTTATTACGCATACTGGTCTGAAACCTTATTCCTGTGACTTCTGTGATAAAACTTTTTCAACTGGTTCAAGTTGTCGTTATCACAAAAAGCATTTGCATCCAAAGGAACTTGCAGAGCAGGAGGCTGCAGGCGTAAAAGCTTATACAAAAAATATACCCAAATTGCATGTTTTAAAGGCGATGTGAGTAAAAAATTAGAAGCATTTTAGTTAAATAAGTAATTAATTAATTTNGATACAGTCAATAGAGGTAACCAGAGTGTGGGGGAATGCGCCCAGATGAACGAAGGCAGTGACAGCAGCAGCAGTAGCGGTAGCTTTTCATCTGACACCGAAGATTTTGAAGAACAAGTTATATCAAAGAAAGTGCGTAAAAATAGTAAAAATTCAAATTCGCTTGACGGCGAAGAGTCCAAAGAAGGCACATATTCTTGTAACATTTGCCAACAACGTTTTATACAAAGCAGAAACTTTGCACGCCACATGAGGCGCAAGCACGGCACGGAAGCGCCAGCGGTATGGAGATGCCCGCACTGTAGTGAATCGTTGAAGTTTAAGAAAGAGCTGGAACGCCATATAAAAAGAATGCATGCACCAAAAATTTATCCATGTCCACATTGTGATAGAACATTTAAAGGAGCCAAAGTCGCGGAGAATCACATAAAAGCTGAGCACGAAGGCGTAGGTTCATTCATTTGTGAAGAATGCGGTGAAAGTATGCGCACTAAACATAAGATTATCGAACATATGGCCACACATACGGGCCAAGGTGCATATGAATGCAAAGAATGTGGCAAACATTTCAAAAGAAAACAGACTTTGAAGGTAAGTTAATTTATAATACATATATTGGGGATTGAAGAAACGGGTTAATTTTTTTCATATAGAGACACTTGGAAATCCATGGCGATAAACATATCTGTGGCGAATGTGGAATTGAGCTGAGTACATCAAAGGCACTGTTGAATCACATGAAAGTGCACTCTGATGAAATGCCATACAAATGTAATTATTGCGGGCGCAGATTTAAGCGAACAAAAAATCTAAAAAACCATCTTATTACGCATACTGGTCTGAAACCTTATTCCTGTGACTTCTGTGATAAAACTTTTTCAACTGGTTCAAGTTGTCGTTATCACAAAAAGCATTTGCATCCAAAGGAACTTGCAGAGCAGGAGGCTGCAGGCGTAAAAGCTTATACAAAAAATATACCCAAATTGCATGTTTTAAAGGCGATGTGAGTAAAAAATTAGAAACATTTTAGTTAAATAAGTAATTAATTAATTTTTTTTTGCAGAACGCAAGCGGCTGGAGATGTTGAAAAGATTGAAGTTAATGTGACCGACAAAAGACTACGACTTCCAAAACTGGATGCAGAGTTACCTGACGCTTAGAATA
>NW_016157882.1:180111-190167 GCF_001687245.7 Rhagoletis zephyria
ATCACAGGGTTGCTTTTAGCATTTAGATTCTAAATGCAAAAATGGAGTTGCATTTAGTTGCATTTAGGTGACGAATTTTGTATGGATAAATGTACATTTAGAGTAGCATTTAGAGCTAAATGCGCTAAATGTGCTTTTACGCGTAAGCAAAAACAGCCCATAAATTGACGAAACGTTCTACATTTGATTTGGAAATAATCCCTTGTTAGAAGGTAGCGTGTAAACGTAGTATAAAATCGCGATGTTTTAGGAATTAAACGGCAATGACAGCCGAGGAAATTGAAGAAGTAAACAAAGAATTGACGGATATATAAATAAAAAGTTAACAACTTTTAATAAAAATCAAATTATACCACATATTTTCCTACAAATTCGTACTCCGAGGCTGCGAAAGGCTGAAATGTGCACAATGGACGCAACAATAAAGGAATGGCAGCGTTGGTGTCGCCTTTGCGCGAAACATGATGGCAATTACCTCGATATATTCACTGAAGAAACGCCATTGGCTCTGGATTCGAATATCAATATTCCTCTAGCTGTAGAAGAATACTTTCATATCAATGTACGTGTTTTTTTCTTTTACTAAATGAATGAGTGCAAATATTTTTTTATCGTTATCCTTTACTCGTATAGGTAAAGCCCAAGGATGAACAACCTCTCCTGCTATGTACGGAATGCTACGCTACGCTTTCATCGCTGGAGAAATATGCTGAGCATGTGAGAAAAGTGCAAAAAATGTACCATGATTTGATAAACACAAGTGATACCGGCGAAATTGCTTTTAAAGAGCTATATCACAAATACGGGCTATTTGAATGGAAACCGTTTAAACCCCTCTTAATTCATGATATGGAAACGTCAACAACTACCCCGGACATTGAACAAGTTTTTATTGCTGATGCATCAGTCACTGACGGTGGAGATGAAGATATGGAAGAAGAGGAAGCAAAAGATTTAGTGCAAGCCACTGAAATCAAGGTAGAACTTTCTGATACAGTCAATAGAGGTAACCAGAGTGTGGGGGAATGCGCCCAGATGAACGAAGGCAGTGACAGCAGCAGCAGTAGCGGTAGCTTTTCATCTGACACCGAAGATTTTGAAGAACAAGTTATATCAAAGAAAGTGCGTAAAAATAGTAAAAATTCAAATTCGCTTGACGGCGAAGAGTCCAAAGAAGGCACATATTCTTGTAACATTTGCCAACAACGTTTTATACAAAGCAGAAACTTTGCACGCCACATGAGGCGCAAGCACGGCACGGAAGCGCCAGCAGTATGGAGATGTCCGCACTGTAGTGAATCGTTGAAGTTTAAGAAAGAGCTGGAACGCCATATAAAAAGAATGCATGCACCAAAAATTTATCCATGTCCACATTGTGATAGAACATTTAAAGGAGCCAAAGTCGCGGAGAATCACATAAAAGCTGAGCACGAAGGCGTAGGTTCATTCATTTGTGAAGAATGCGGTGAAAGTATGCGCACTAAACATAAGATTATCGAACATATGGCCACACATACGGGCCAAGGTGCATATGAATGCAAAGAATGTGGCAAACATTTCAAAAGAAAACAGACTTTGAAGGTAAGTTAATTTATAATACATATATTGGGGATTGAAGAAACGGGTTAATTTTTTTCATATAGAGACACTTGGAAATCCATGGCGATAAACATATCTGTGGCGAATGTGGAATTGAGCTGAGTACATCAAAGGCACTGTTGAATCACATGAAAGTGCACTCTGATGAAATGCCATACAAATGTAATTATTGCGGGCGCAGATTTAAGCGAACAAAAAATCTAAAAAACCATCTTATTACGCATACTGGTCTGAAACCTTATTCCTGTGACTTCTGTGATAAAACTTTTTCAACTGGTTCAAGTTGTCGTTATCACAAAAAGCATTTGCATCCAAAGGAACTTGCAGAGCAGGAGGCTGCAGGCGTAAAAGCTTATACAAAAAATATACCCAAATTGCATGTTTTAAAGGCGATGTGAGTAAAAAATTAGAAACATTTTAGTTAAATAAGTAATTAATTAATTTTTTTTTTTGCAGAACGCAAGCGGCTGGAGATGTTGAAAAGATTGAAGTTAATGTGACCGACAAAAGACTACGACTTCCAAAACTGGATGCAGAGTTACCTGACGCTTAGAATATAAAAAAAAAATAATTGATAAATATATAATTGAATGGGTTAATAGTTTTAGATTTTAGTTTTTGTACTGTTCTTATCCACATAGCGTTTGTTAACGCATAATCTTGTTCTGGTACGAATCGACAATTTTTTAGTATCACTTCCACAAAAAAAATTCCGTTTACATATGCATATGTGTTTATGTATTTAAATTTTTAATGACTGTATTGTTTGTATTTAGCCTGTGTTAATATTTTATTGTTATATGTAGCAAGCCCAACTATTTTTATATGCCTACTAGGGAAACAATTTGCAGTTTAAATATTAGAATAGCATTATAGGGAGGGGTTTATTTAATTTTTTATTAAAATTTACTAACTGGAGATGGAAATAAAATCGTTAAAATAGATTTGCTGCTTAGATTGTGTGAAAATCTCAAAGAAAAACTTTCTGCTTCCTGCTACTGTCATACATCTTAAGGCGGTTAATTAAAAAAAATACTTTATCGTCAATGGGTTATGTACTTCACGAAGTGAAAAGTCATTGCTAAGATCAATGAACTGCTGCTACTTAGGGCAATTATTTACATATGTTTGTATGTACATATGTACATGTGAAGGTAATCAATCTCCATCGGTTTTATTGCGTGCTGCACAAACACGACAATTTTGTGACAAACATACATACGTGCTTAATAGCAACAACAACTATGCATGCAAAAAGCAAGTACGCCCATCGCGTAATCCGCTTAATGTAATTGAATAACAGTTTTTATTCGCAGATTTGTAATGCAGAAGAAATTCTTAGAAACCTGTTATCAACAATGAAAAAAGAAGGAATGATATACCACATACTACTTACATACGTACATAAATATGTATGTACCCACTGAGAAAATAGGTAAGCATCTTACGAGGTAATTCATGTTTTTTCAGCTTTTCGTAACAAAATTGTTATCATGACTAATGCCACTTAATGGCAAAGCACAGAATGAACACCTCCGATGGCGCCTTACGTTGTAAATTTTAAAATAATGTGCCGCCGAAGATGCTTTACATTCAACGTACCTTATGTTTGATACCAAATGTACATTCTAAGTTCCTACTTCCATAACGCGGCTATATCTTTGGTAACGTAAGGGAACTTTCGCTGGGAAGTGGTGAAGAGTAAGTGCTGGTAAGTAATTATGTATTACGTGCTCCCAATTCCTACTGGGTATGTATAAATACGCAGTCCGGTGCAAATTGCAAACGTACATACATACTACATGTACATTTTTATGTAAGTATGAAAAGGTAGGTTTATGAAGTGTGACAAAAGTATTTTAAGTATAATTTAAAGGATAAATTATTTTAATAGATAAAGTTGTATTAAAGTACTTTTTACTTTGTTTCTCTCGAAAATTGTCATACATTTTGAGTATAAATATTCACAAAGTAAATAGTTGCTTAGTGTTATTACATTAAACGAGCAATTCTTGTATATAAATGTATACGTACATGTGTATATCCATAAGATTCTCGGAAACGGCACTAACGATTTTGATGAAATTTGTATACATACTGATAATGTTTTGCACTTTAAGGTTATCTAAATACTAGGTATAATCTTCGAGAGGACTCGCATAAGGTTGCCACCTATTCGATATTATTTACAAATTAATTAAAACATCATCATATGGGTATCAAATGGAAGGTATTTAAAAATTCCTAATTCAAATATATTTTTAATAGAGCTTCCCACTATTTTGAAACGAATATTTATGTATTTTTTTGTTTAGAAAATAAAGGTACAATATTACTATTCATGGGTACCAAGAGAAGGTTCTTAAACAATGCTTTCCCTATACATATATTAAGTGTTATCCCTTAAAGGCCCTACACACGCATTGATTTATCGGCCAACCAGTTGAATAACGAAATTCCCTACAAACGCATGGACGATTTCATTTGAGTTAGAGCCTTTGAACTGTGAAAAACAACCACAGAACCGGTAAACCTTTAAGCTATGCTAGGAATGGTTGTAATTTTTATGTATTTATCTTACACACAGAGCAACAAGTTGACCAATCTGCCTCATAAATCAAACATTTTTGATTTTTCTCCAACCTGATGAACAACTTGACGAAGGTTTGTTAACTTGCCTACACACGGCTTATTTACCACCAATTTCTAGCGGTTGGACAACTGGTTGGCCGATAAATTAGTGCGTGTGTAGGGCCTTTTAGGATATTAGTGTGAGGTTGCCACTTATTTTCGATTCTACACAATTTAACTAAAACATCGCAATATGGATATCAAATGAAAGGTATTGGTGAGAGCTTTGGTCCAAAAATTTTTACTTTGTTAATTTCAATCAGCATTTTTTTGTATGTATACAAAGTACATATAAGTTCAAGATGTGTACTATACATCGTCGTTTTAAGTACAAAACCGCGTATCAACAAAATGCAAAACCGCGTATGTGAGGTTGGATAAATTATTTTCTAGAGAGTAAAAACACTAATATTTCAAAATGGTTCTCTTTTTTATAAAGCAATCGCATTTCTGGCTAGTATATTTCAAGGCGAATAGATAAGGATTGAGCCAAGAACTTGTGTGAGTAAATCCAATTTTTGGCAGCAAATGTCAGTTAAGCGGTTTTGCAGAATAACGATACGCGGTTTTATACTTAAAACGACGGTCTTCATTTCAGCGCATTTCTAAACAGGGTTGCCACTTAAATTGTAAAGTAAGAAATTTACTTTTTAGATACCAAAGCCCATTTTTTTTTTAATTTATTTCCAAAATATGTTTTTTAAAGCTATCCAAATGACCAGTATTTGATACCCAAACCTTGAAAACTTTAAAAATGATATGCACTTCGAGCGAAGTTCGGTCAACCTGGTACTTTACATTTTTAGCTTAACCAGCCACCGACGGAGCACCCTTCCGTACCTGCCGTCCGTATCATCATATGAAATTGTTGTTGATAGAGAGAGAGAGAGAAGCAACGGCAACGTCACCGCCATGCGGTGGTGAGTTTTCGTTAACACGAGAATCCCGTAAGATAGGACGTGCCGTACGGTTTTACGTCGGTGGCTGGTTGAGCTATTACGCTTTATTTTAAAGTCATAATTAAACAATTGCGAAATGCGTCATTTGACTACAAGAATATGTATTCAGAAAATACTTTGAGCACGAATACTTCTGCCGGTGCTTCATTATAAATCTTTTTTATCAATTGGGTCTATTCGAATTATGCAAAGCTAGGAAACGCAAATGAAAAGAAATTAAAAAAGAAATCCTAAGTCAGAAAGAAAAAACAAAAAATTACACGATGAAAGTTAATTAGCACTAAACCACGATTTTCCATAAGTGTAGCAATTAATCAATTATAAAGCACTTAAGCTGTTGACAGTTTTGTCGAAAAACGAGATCACGAAGGAGTAGCAAAAAAACAAACAATTGAATGAAAGTAGAAAGGTGGATAATATATAAATTTATGTTAAAGCCTAATAGTTTTATAGTCCGCAAAAGCTTTGAGAAAAATAAGAAAAAAACCTTTTTAAAAGGTTCAAAAAGGAGTCCACCATCGAACCATGAAAGCTTCTAGTTTTGAAGATGTACATACGGTATTGGTCATATCAATAGCACGCCAATCTCAAAGCGTTCATTCCATAACAGAGCCCAAATAAACCCTAGGTAAAAATTTTGAAGAAAATTAAAAACAAATTTCAAAAATTTGTCATCCAAATTTTAAACATTGTTCTCACAAGCGCTAGAATTTTTTTTAGTATCTATTACAGTTTTATAGCCCATTCAATTTTAATACATAATAAGTGGCTAGGAATTATCGTAGATTTTTTTTTCTTTTGTCGAAGGTATTCTCTTCCACATATACAAAAAATGTGTTTATTCGTTATATGGAAGCAAATGCGACAAGAAAAATTCACCTATCGCAAATTTAATGCTCTTCGACTACAATCATGCGCGCCCGTAGCAGAGCGCAATATCGGCAGGATCAACAACGCAGCAGCCGCTCGCTTCATACCAGCCGGCAGGATTGCCAAAATCCGCCCAGGCTTTACAACTGAAGCGGCCGGACTCGCAGACGTGTGTGATCGAATCCGCCAGGCTAATCCAGGGACCCTGTGATAGCAGGGTCCTAGTCACAGTTGACCTGACGAAACTATTCGACACGGTGAACCACGGCGACCCTCTGCCAAGACATCCTGGACTTGCCGCTTCCAGCTCGGACGAAACGGTGGATAACTAGCTATCAGTGAGGCCGTCAATCATCAGTCGAATTTCGAAACGCCAAGTCCAAGCCGCGTAGAATTAAACAGGGGATCCTACTCTGCCCGACACGGTTTAATCTGTACCGTGTGGAGAAATCTGCAAACATGCCAGAACGAGCATCACCTCCACGAAGAAAGCCAGATGCTAGCGTGAAGGAGCATAAGACATTGTTGTCGAAGCAATACGTGGTGGGATGTCACCGAGGGAACCACCCTAACAACGCGCTGCTTCGAAACGAGCCGCCCCACGACATGTGATACAGCCTACATTAGCGATGCGGTCAGAACGAGCCTAAGACAACATCGTCTTGGGTGGTCGACCGCCGCTGATAAATATAGAGGAAATCGAACTGCCCAGAAAGACCATATGCACTCCAGCACAACTCCGTTTTGGGTGGTGCCACCGTCTTAACAGCTATCTATCTCGGCTGAACACGGAAGTGGCAAACACCTGCCCTGCATGTGGGCAAGGTCTTTGCAATCAACGACCCTCACACCAGGAGCGCTCTGTACCGCGCCCGCTTTTTCGGCCTCAGGATTGCAGAGTCGGAAGATGAAGATAATGATGATTAATCACAGAACCTGGGGGGTTAAGCACTGCTGCTACAACAACAAGAAACAATTCTAAAATTCAGCAAATATTTCGGTTTTAGTAAATACTTTTTATATGAATTTAATGTGTTCCGTCTGATGGCATTCGAACTTGGGACCTTCTTTTTAACCGAATTCCAAAAAAGGAGGAGGTTATCAGTTCGTCGGAATATTTTGTTTTTTAAATGTATGTTACCGATTTCTATAATTCTTTTTGCATCGGAAAGGTAGTATCTCAGAGGTGGTCCCGCACTAATCTGGTTTAGATCCGATCAGTGGATCATGAAATATATATGTTAGGCCGAGATTCTGCCCCGATTTGTAGCGGGCGCCTTGATATTGTCACACAAAGGGGAGGGATCTACAATTTTACGCCGACTCCGAACGGCTATTTTATTTTAATGGGACGCTGTTTTTCTTGGCAGAAATACACTCGGAGGTTTGAAATTACTATTAGAAAAAATTTTCAAATTGCTAAGATTCTTTTTTGCTGACGATGTTACCCAGTTCCTTCCATACAAAGTATGTATGTATGTTCGAATTTTTTTTTATGGTACAAAATAAGCAAGACCGTCAGCAAAAAGTCCCCAAAAAGTAATGAGATTTTCAAGTAAACTTAAACTTGCAAAATACTGTACTAAAATTGAATTGGACTAGTAATAAAACTGTATACCCGATTTTTTTCAGAAATTCCGATTAAAAATATTAAAATTTTTAAGGGTACTTTTTTTTAAATTCGTAAAATTTGTATACATCTTGTACAAAGTTTGACACTTTGAATTAAATATATGGTTTTCGTTCAAGCAAGAACTATATTTTCGTAAAAAAAAAAATTAATTGTTTCTAATTACTTATACTACACCAATTGAGTCATAAAAGTCTAGGCACACAAAATTTTTCTAAAATTTTTTATAAAGACGCAGTTTATACTGCAACTAAAAACATAAAAATAAAATTTTTCATGAAAATTTTCACCTTTTTAATCAGATTTTTTCTGCACGGAAAAGTAATCACTCTTTTTCGCCATAATGGAAAGCTAAAAATCTGTAATTCATGAAAACTTCACTACTAAAATCAGCATTTTGTATTGCTTTGACTTCGGCTAGTAAGTTCGAACGAGAATAAAAAACCCTACAAAGATCTCCAAACCAACAACAACCAGCTCATACAAAATTGCCTTCTTAACAAACCGTTCTAGCTGCGTTTCATACCTGTATGAAAGCGAATTAAAGACATAGGGCTGGTTTCTCCAACGCAACTGAACTTAGTTTAGCCAATTTTTTTAGACTTAGTCAAGAATAAACTGTGCAAAAGGTAGGCTAACTTTTGGCTTAAATCCAAAAAAAAATGGCTAAACTAACTTAAGTTGAGTTGGTGAAAACAGCCCATAATGTTTTTATGACTATTTTGAGTGAAAAAAGAACCGTGCTATAAGTACATTTTGGAAACAACCTAGTCCGACTGGGTAGTCGCATCTTGTAGGGACCTATGTATCTGCATATGTGCGACGTTGAACTGTACTACTTATGACTCAGATAAGCAAAATGAAAATAAAGAAAGTAAAAGCTGCAATTATCTTCAGAGTCTCTGTTAGCTGTGATGCCAGATTTTTATTAACGATGCATCCACGGGAGGCGCTGTTCTCGATCGATTAACTTGTAAAAAAATTAATTAGTGTTTTAAACAATAATGACAGCTGAGCTTTTAAAAAGTATGCAAATCAGTAATAAGCAGATAAGAGATGANCTCCAACGCAACTGAACTTAGTTTAGCCAATTTTTTTAGACTTAGTCAAGAATGAACTGTGCAAAAGGTAGGCTAACTTTTGGCTTAAATCCAAAAAAAAATGGCTAAACTAACTTAAGTTGAGTTGGTGAAAACAGCCCATAATGTTTTTATGACTATTTTGAGTGAAAAAAGAACCGTGCTATAAGTACATTTTGGAAACAACCTAGTCCGACTGGGTAGTCGCATCTTGTAGGGACCTATGTATCTGCATATGTGCGACGTTGAACTGTACTACTTATGACTCAGATAAGCAAAATGAAAACAAAGAAAGTAAAAGCTGCAATTATCTTCAGAGTCTCTGTTAGCTGTGATGCCACATTTTTATTAACGATGCATCCACGGGAGGCGCTGTTCTCGATCGATTAACTTGTAAAAAAATTAATTAGTGTTTTAAACAATAATGATAGCTGAGCTTTTAAAAAGTATGCAAATCAGTAATAAGCAGATAAGAGATGAAATTTCGATTCAGAAGTCAATAATAGGTATAGGTAATGACACTTTTCAAAAATGAGAGAGTATACTTGTCTCCAACTCTGAAATGTCTGCCTGACTTTGAAAGTGCGTACTCTTTTTCTGCTTATGAAAGACTTTGCGTGTTTTCTTATTCTTCTATATTCTTACAAAACATCTTCCGGTACTATTCCGGTGACCATCCGTCCTCCATTTTAAAGGACAGTCCTTTATTTTAGCCAACTGTCATTTATAATTCTTTTCAAAATAAGGGCCCCCTTTTGTTTTTTTATTTTTTAAACTGTCCTTTAAATCAGCTCTACATTTTTCAAAGGTAATTTTTTAAAGAGAATATGAGAAAATAAAAATGTCTCTTATAAAATAATATGAAAACCTTCGCCAGTTTGTTTTGCACCCCACTTAAGGCTTTTTATTTAATCGGTAATCTTTGTACAATCTATAAATCAGGAATCCTTGCTAAAACTGATAGGTGAAATTTATGTAATTAAAAACAAAAAACCAACTAATATTTAGACATTTTCGTAGAAAAATTAATATACTTTGAGTTAAATTAAATAATTAATTTATCTTCGTCGTGTAGTATGAATTGTAAACGCATTTTGGCTGCAAAGGATGGCGAGGCCCTTGATAAGGATTTTTCGGAATCGGTTAAAATCCGGTTACAGCGTCTTTCAAGAAAGGGAACTTGTACAATTAAATAATATATTTAACTTGGAAATATTTGATTTAAATTACAATGGCCGGGACGAGTGGTATCTAGAAGGTTTTTTATAAATTGCGGGTGGAACGGAAA
>NW_016157883.1:0-15147 GCF_001687245.7 Rhagoletis zephyria
TCTATGCAGAGCACGGTATATACAGTAATAAACCTTTTCGCAGTTTTTCGTCAATTGGTCCCCGAGGAGTACTTTTGGGTTGGGTGCAACGTTTTCGTTTAGCGCGCACGGCAACACTTACTGTGGGGAATTTCGCCTCATGATTAGAAAAAGTTCTTTTCGAGGATAAGATATATATAATTGTGTTATTTATGAACAAAATGTAGTTTAAATATAATATCAATGCTAAATTGATAGTAATATCAATAGTAAAGTACATAATTATTGCTTGTCTTTCTTTAAACTGGAAAATCAAATCGTAATTATAGCCCTGAATGGAGTTTTCATAAAGTAGTAAAGTAAGTAAGTAAAGTAAGTTTAAAATCAATAAAATATCCTTTGTAAGATTATATTTTTATGAAAAACGTGAATTTTGTGAATTTATCAAGGAAAATTCTAAATTTCCGAATATTTATTCATTTATTTATTTAAAAGAGAAACAATTATAAATAATTATTCCACTTACAAACTAAAGCACTGGCTACCAGGGCCTTCGGCTTAAGTAAAAAAAGGAAAATTCATTTATATTAATTGTGAATAAAGATGGGGATTAAAGTTAAAAAGGGAATATTAATGATAATAATTCAGAGAACTAACAGTATTTACAAATGAATATTGTAACTGAAGCACATATTAAGTGCAGGGTCTTAAATCTACATAATATTTGTGATTTTCTTTTTAATGTTTGGATGGTTATACATTAATTTTAGCTAGTGTCACAAATTTTGCAATTTGTTCAATATGACGGTCTACTGTTTGTGCAAGATAATCAGATGGTTTGTTGTTATCAAATATCGAAGTTCTAATTTGTTGTAGATTTGGGCAGTGGTCGAGGAGGTGAATAACGTTGAAATCAGAAGATCCACAGTGCAAGCAATTTGGACGGGAAGCGCCATTCAAGAGGTGAACGTGGGTTTCGAGTGTGTGCCCAATCCTGAGACGCACGAATATCGATATTTTCCTAGAGGAGGAGCTTATATGGTAAGTAGNTTCAGATGGTTTGTTGTTATCAAATATAGAAGTTCTAATTTATTGTAGATTTGGGCAGTGGTCGAGGAGGTGAATAACGTTGAAATCAGAAGATCCACAGTGCAAGCAATTTGGACGGTGAACGTGGGTTTCGAGTGTGCCCAATCCTGAGACGCACGAATATCGATATTTTCCTAGAAGAGGAGCTTGTATGGTAAGTAGGTTTCTCGCCAGTGGGGTTATGGCCTTTATAGTAATGGTTAAAACTGTTCCATTCGCTTGAAAATGTGTCTCTTAGATATCTATTTACCAGTGTCCGTATATCTTTTTCGGTAAAATAGTCAGCCATATGCAGAGGCTCTCTACCGTTATAAGAAATTATTAGACATTAAAAAATTATACCTACATAGATATGTATGCACATATGTGCCTACCTGGTGGATAAAACTGGTCAAAATAGCACGCATCTATTCTTCTGTGCATGCGAATATATACATAAATAAATACATACANAGGATTTACTGTCGCTACAAATAACAGTTTTCCTTCCATTATGAGAGGCAAAAAGTACTGCTTCAAGTAGAGCAGCGGCTTCGGCTGTAAATACCGAGCAGTACGATGGCAAGGAGTATACAGCAATGGTGGCACCAAACTTATTTGTCACAGCAAACGTAGTGCTGGTGCTGGATTTAGATCCGTCCGTATAAACAATCTCCCAATCATGTTTGAAGGGCTCTAGGGCTTCATTGTATAGTTGTTTATATTCACTGTTGCTGGTAAAGTGTTTGGATTTTCTTTGTTTTTCTTTGATAAGCGATGTTATGAGCGAGGAACAAGTCGGAGCTATTGCTGTTTCAACCAATGATGGAGTCGCTATGATATGGAGCTCTTTAGCTAGTTTTAAACAGCGCATTATGGTGGAAGGTTTGTTAGTTGCGATTGGTTTTTCAATGGCCGTCTTAACTTGTGCAAACAATAACTCGTTTCTGGCGTGAAACAACTTTGGAATTAGCATCATAGTATTACGTGTAGCTCTAGAGGAAATATCAGGTAATCCGGCTTCTGCGAGTGTCACTTTTGTTAGCGATTTTGGGAACGCACGAATACTTCTTTTAGCTGCGTAGCTTAGCTTAGCTGGAGTAGCTTAATATGAGTCCTGGCGCAATGTCCATATATCGGCAGTCCATAATCGATTTTTGATAACAACAAGGCCTTTGTAATATTTACAAGTGAATTCGTATGGCACAAACAACGTTTGGAGGATAAAAATTTTATAATGTTTAGTCTAGAGAATAAGCTTAACCCCAGCAAGAACGACCTAACGCATTCTCCAATACACTTACAAAATTGTCAATAAAAACCAACACATTTGCACATTAGCGATATCCATATGCCATTCTTTACGTTATATAACACGTTATTAATCGCATAATAATATTTGAAAAGAGACAACTACATATAGTATAATATAATAGCGAATTCCATGTGAAAGAAAGAGAAAACTACTCACACTTGAAACGATTATGCGTTAGATTACTCCAGGAGGCCTATGTAAAATGATGGAAAGTTTTTGAATTTCTCACACAAACTTTTTGTAGTACTAGGCGTATATAACGCATTAGTTAACATATAGGGTTTTTACTGGGAGCTAATTATTTTCTCTAAGATTTTTGACATACAGGGAAGGAGGGATATTGGTCTATAACTCTGTACATAGGAGGTGGGCTTATTAGGTTTGGGGATGGGTATAATTTTGGTAACTTTCCATTGTTGAGGGTATGACCCGGTGTTTAAAATTTGGTTATAAAGGTTTACAAGTCTGCTTTTAAGGGGGAAAGGGATATTTGTCAGGATAGGGTAGGATATTTTGTCGGCACCAGGGGTTTTGCCCATAAGTCTCGAAATGATGGAATCGAATTCATTTAATATAATAGGGGTTTCTATGAGTTGGGCTTTTGGGGAAGGGAATGGGTTACTGTAGTTTTCAGCGAGGACTACATTTTTAAGTGTATTGAACTTGGAGGGAAAATTTGTGCTATGAGAATAAGAGGACCAAGTCTGCGCGAATTTTTCTGCGATATCCTGTGGAGAATAAATAGGTCCCTGATCTGAGGACATCCCGTTAAAATTTTTATCTCCGACCATATTTTTTTGGCATTCGAGCATGGGTTAATACTCGCCGTTATCTTTTCTAATGACTGTCTTTTGGCTGACTTCAATTTCTTTCTAAATGCTGCGTTGGCCTTTTTATAGTATACTAGATTAGTATTAGACCTATTGTGCTTAAACTTTGTCCATAAGCGTTTTATGTTATTCCTGAGGATTGTGAGAATATTCGACCAATAAGGCAATATGGCTGAGAACATTTTTGTGTTCGTTTGCGGGATAGAGAAATGCGCAGCGGTGCGGATAATTGTTTTTATAGTGGATGTTTCGGCATTTATGTTTTGGCATGCTGGTTTGCTATCACCCAATGAACTACAGATAGTGCCGAACTTTGGCCAATCTGCCTTTTCTGTCAGAAACTTTGACCTAGGTTTTACGCTATAAAACTTGGGAATCGAAAGGGATGTGATGATGGGGAAATGATCGCTATTGTGTAGGTCGTCAATTGTAAAGGAGGAGAGTTTAGGAGCTATTGTTGTGGAAGCAAGGACAATGTCGGGATGAGTGAATGTACCGTATGTAGAGAAGTGGGTAGGTTGGCCATCGTTAAGGACGATAAGGTCATGCGCTAATATTAAGTCTTCGATTATTTCTCCTCGTTTGTTCGTAGAAGTGGAGCCCCAGAGCTAACTCCATGCATTAAACTCACCCACAATGATAATTGGGGTACTCTTCTTCTTCTTCTTCTTCTTCTTGGGGTATTAACTCTGCTAAATATGTTCGAAAGGTCGTTGACGCTAAAGGCTTGGTGGGGTGGAATATAGCAGTTTATTACTGGGATTTTGAATCCAACATCTATTTCAATTGCTATAGAAGATAACTGGGAATTAATAAAAACTTGCTTGTGATAAAGTGATTTTTTTATGAAGACAGCTATTCCTTGTTTACATGTTGTATTTTCAGAATTGTTGTGGAAGTAAGTATCGTACTTGTTAGGAGCATGGAGCTTTCTATTGTGGATGGAGTTTTCATAAAGTATTAAGGTAAAGTAAGTAAGTAAACTAAGTTTAAAATCAATAAAATATCCATTGTAAGATTATATTTTTATGAAAAACGTGAATTTTGTGAATTTATCAAGGAAAATTCTAAATTTCCGAATATATTTAAGTCTTTATTCCGAAGCAAAAAAAAAGGGTTTGTATAGTTATAGAGACTCCAAAGCCTGCCAGCGCATCCGCCCAGAGAGCTCATTAAGCACACCCTAGTTTAAGCGACCATTACCCGGAGCTCCTCAAAAGTACTCAATATCAAAATATAGAATGCCACAAATATGAATTATACACACATACAATAGTAATTGCTATGAATGGCTACCGTATAAACTCAGGACACGCATTTGCTTGGAGACTCCGACGGTTAAGGTGGTCATAAGTTCAGCCAGCGAATTCAATGGTCCATTACCCGGAGCTGCTCCAATATGATGAGTAGATTTTAAAGAGGCCCACATGCCACTGCCACTGGATACACACTGCATATCGGAATATTGCAAAATAAATAGCAATTATCTCTTATAATTATAAGAAAATTGTTTGTTTACAAAATTACCAGTGCCACTCTGCCATAGTACGGTTGTTGCTCCCTTTCATACCACAGTAAATTTGTATGCAACTCTGAATCGGCAAAATTCGTGGTCCTTCTCATTATCAACCCTGATCAGATTTTACACCCGAGGAGTACTCAAAAATGTTTATTACTGTATATACTGTGATGCAGAGCGATACCCCCATCGTCGGCACCCGGTTCGTGAAGTATTCGCCCGGACCCATAGAGAAATATATGCAGGTAAGTGATTTTTACACCTTTATGGTTTGCTTGCTTGTTAACTATCATTTTTCACTTTTTTAAGGTCGCATACCTGGAAGGGTATGACGGGTGCCCTGGTCACTCCGGGCGTGAAGTAGAGCTCATTTAGACGAAAGTTATCCTCGCGTGGACCGCTCGATCGCCAGACCTGAATCCATTAGATTTGTGCTTCTCGGGCTGTCTTAAGGACAAAATTTATTCAAAAACAATTCGAAACGAAGAGCATTTGCGGGAACAAATAAATGGAGCTGGTGCTGAGATAGCCCAATTGGTTTAAGATCTCTAAAAGCGTATTTTCTTAAAAGGTGCCGAGCTTGTATTAGAGTAGAAGGTCGCCAATTTGAGCATATTTTATCAATAAATGAATAAATTTTTCTTCAAACAACTCATGTATATTTTATTTCACGTAAACCCATCCGAATTCCAGTAAGTAACATAAAATAATGTCAAGAGCAGGTAATAACACAGGCCAACAAAAATGAAAAAAAATGTTGGTGCGAAAAATGTTAAAGCTATTTTTGATAGACTTTTTTGTGCTGATTACGAATCCGTAAGTACAAAGGATCTCCTACACGTATAGGTTTTGAGAAAATCGAGGTCAAAGTGTCAAA
The DNA here is from genome assembly GCF_001687245.7 of Rhagoletis zephyria. Lineage (NCBI taxonomy): Eukaryota > Metazoa > Arthropoda > Insecta > Diptera > Tephritidae > Rhagoletis > Rhagoletis zephyria. The sequence goes on from NW_016157883.1 coordinate 5,589, forward strand.
AAATCGGGCTTTTGCAATATTTGAGAAGCTCTAGCAAAGAGTAAAAAGGGCATAGAACCTTCCACTTAGTCTTAGATTAAAGCAAGAACCCTCGACTACTATTCTTGAAAATACCATTCCTGCACATTGAATTTATGGTCACTTATATGTCACTTATGGTCATTTATTGTGCAGTAAAATTTGACTTTTGGCGAAGTTTGAGTCCCTGCCGCAATTAAACAAAAGGTGATAGAACCTTCCACTTAAGCTTAAATTAAGGCTTGAACTTTCGACTACAATCCCTAAAAATACCATCTCTTCGTCTTGACCCTAAGATCACTTATAGTCGTTTATTGAACAGCAAAAACTGATTTTGGCAAAAAAAAAACGTCTACGACAACATCCGAACTGTATCTTTTTTTATTACCTGAAAATTTGAATAAATAAGAGCGTAATACCATTAAAAACATAAAATTGCAGTATGGTAGATTTGCAAATTTTATATTTAAAAATTTAATATTGCAAGTTTTGAAACAGTAACTTTAACATAGCTAGCTTTTTTAGCTTTTCGCGTTCTCTCCTCTAGGAAGATTGGTTTGCTTCTTTTTTGCGAACTCTTCCACTAGGCACCGAAACTACCACGTTTTCTTGCAGTTTTCTAAGTTCGTACGAAGAGGAGACATTTGAAAGTGTATAAATAAGTATTATAGCGACTTTTGCAAGAGTAGTTAACATTTCATGCTATTTTTTTCAGAATATAGAAATATTTTTCACTCTGCTGTTAGTGGACATGAAACCCACCAAAAACTAAAAATCTAAAAAAAATTTACATAGCGCACTTTGCAAGTGGACTACTCAATTGTTGAATATGCTATCTTATTTGTCCCTTCTTTTTATACAATCAAGCAGCTGCTGAATGGTTTAACGATGTTAGCGGTACATAATGATGTGCCGATTACAACACAAGAAGTAATTGAAAAAATCTTTGTTAAGCAACGAAGATTAAAAGTCGCTATATAAGTAATAAGATTTTGTAGACTTGTACATAAATAAATGTAAATAGATACGCGTGAATATATAAATATGCAGATATATTCAATGTGTAAAAACGAAGTGTATACTAACGAAACTTCTACAAAACCAAACTGGACTACACACTAATTAATTAAAATCGTGTAGTAATTTCATTTTTTAAATTTAAATAAAGCATGAATTCCCCATGGAATAATCGAGTAGACAAAAAATATATAACGGTAGAAATGGCACATACATACATATATGAAAGAACGCCCACAGGCGATGCGAGTTTTTTTCAAAATCGTAGATCTTCGCTTAGAAAAGAGATAATGGAATGCAGCATTTAACCCTTTAATGCAGAGTCTGTCATATATAAAACGCTTTTTAACTCTTTAAAGGCAGAGGAAAAAGGTTCTCAGTATGCTTTTGAACGTGCTTTTTCTCATGTTGACGTAGATATTAATCGTAGAAAATTTTTCCATAGTAAAATAATAATAAAAAAAATAAATAAATAAATAAAAATAAAATAAAAAAATAAAAATATTAAAAATAAAAATAAATAAAAAGTAAGTTTAAAACATATTGAGAACCATTTTGCCTCTGCCTTGAAAGGGTTAAAAAGCGTTTCATATGTATATGACAGACTCTGCATTAAAGGGTTAAATAATGCTGCACTTTCGTCTAAGATAGTTCACATTTCTGCTCTTAAAAGCTCAAAATATATCCATATTGCTTTACATATAAATTCCAAAGTAAGGAAGGTTACAGTACGACATAGATTTGCAAGAAATGGAATGTTTAAAAACAATATTAACAACAAAACTTTCTATAGAAATTTTAATAAGGACAAATTTTTACATTTTGGAATTTGGAAAATTAACACTAAATATTTCAAATATTACTAGAAAAAGTTTTATACAAATTGTCTTACCCAACTCCCAGAAATTTAAATTTCGACGTTTTCATTTTATTTTCTAATAATTTGTCATACAAATGTATCATTATTCACATTAACTCTCTCATGTACATTTAGGATTCGATACGATACAAGGGTTCTGGTACTCGATTCCAAAAACTATTGTTCGAAAACTTACGAGTAAAAAGTATCGGTATCGAATGGCAAAAATATCGAAATTCGTGTCCCTAATCCTAATAACAAAAATGATAGTATACAAGATTTCGCATTTCCGGCGACGATGAGATTTCTCAAGTAAAAGTAAACAAAGCCGAATGTGAGGAGAAAAGTAACTGTCAAACCGTGAATTTTCTCAATTTCTCAATATTAAATTTTTTCGACGGGAAACGTCATTTCATTATGTTAAATTGAAAACTATGGGCCCTATTGCGAGTGTCGACTGGCAGTAGAATAGAAATTTGTCGATCGAGTCGATCATCTTTTATTTTGCTATTGTGTAACTTGATCGATAAAAATTTGCGCTATTGTGAATGGCTGACTGAATTGTAAACAGCTGTTTCTTTGTTTACATTTGTTTCTTTAGTGGTTCATTTACATCATTTTTAAAGTAATTGCTTTTATTACAAAATAAAAAAAATGGACTTAGTTAAAATATGGTTTAGTGATGAAGGAAGTTGATGTGGAAGCTAATAGATTAGTAGAGTTGGCTAAAGCAAGGAGGGAATTGCGAGATTCGTCGGAGCCCTTGGAGTTGGAAGATGAAGTGTATGTTCATATGTATGTAAATTTTATGAATAGAAGTTGCATTCCCGATGCTTCACGTTTTTAGGTTTTACAGGATTTGCAGGAAAAGCTGTTTTCCTCATTAATAAACTTTATGGAAGTTTAAGAAATACGGTGCGGTTTAGTTATTTGTATAATGATGTTGGGTATTTGTGTCCAAACGCGTGACCCGATTTTAAAAACTTTAACATACACGTGTAGTGAAAGAATCAAACTTTGATTTAAAATAAAGATTTCAAATTTCCGAGCACTAGTTAATTAAAAATTATGCAGTTTTTTAAACTTTGCTGTTGATTCTGCGCAAAAACACTGTGGATGGCGTAGCCGGAGTTATATGCACAAGAAGTATTGTATATCTTTCACAATAGAAGCGGAGCTTTCTCCCCTACTCTTTCCGGAAATTCCTTTGCATATGTCCTCACTCCCCTGCATCAAAACAACCAACCGCGCAACTTGCCTTTTGTTGCTTACAATTTTTGACCTGTAATTCAGACACATACATACATATGTATATTTCACAATTTTTTACAACTTCTAGTTCAATTGACTTACTTTTTATGCATTATAGTACCACTTTCTTACGTAAATTTTATAAACGCAAACTCCAACGACTGAAAAACAGCAATAGAAGGATGAGCGATTAAAAAGTATTCACAGTCGCTAATTGAGCGACTAAGCGACACTCGCAATAGCATCGTTAATCGATAATCGCTTAATAGTCGTTTATCTACTACCAGTCGACATTCGCAATAGGGGTGTATATGATTTAGAAAGAGAACTAATAAGAAAAATGTGAAAAATCGGCGATTTTTGTGAAAGTTAGCACATTACAGTGCATCTAAAGTTTTTAACGTGTTGTTTACGTTTACTTGAGGATTGTCAAAATTGGCAAAACCCAAGTTAAAGGTTTTTTCTAGAGATTCGAATTAAAAAGCTTTCAGTTAAGGTGAAACTATGCAGATTCTTTTTAAATTTTTGTAAAAAGTTTGATCCGAAACCTGAGATCTACCACATTTTTTTCTAAATCTACCACATTTTTTCCAGAATCTACCATACAGAATTTTTATAAAGGCCGATCACTGACCATGAGTTTGAAGATTGCGGAAATTGATGTGAAAATTTCATGTATGTACATATGTATGTAAAAATTAGAGGGCTGCATGAATTCATTCAAAACGGCTTATGAATTGTTCATATACAAAACGAATGAATGATTTCGGCTTAAATTTTTTTTTTTTCAAATGTGTCGACATTACAATATTCAAACCAAGTGAAAATAAATTACATTTATGCATACTTCTCTAATCCATATTGGATTGGATTGGATACTATACCTTCATGCGAGCAATTTACGGCCTTTTTGGAGAAGCGGTGTCAAAAACTTGGAAACGTTGAGCATTCCATAGAAGCAAACACACGCATTTCTCAGGTGGGCAAGACCAGTAGAATTACTAACTAAAGTAGAAAATCTTTCGTATCTACTAACGTATCCAATAGTTGTGCTTTCTGTGGAAGCACAGACCATGCTATATATAGCTGCAGCCGTTTTAGTAACTTAACGCCACAACTACGTCTGAAGGAAGCCAAAAGGCTTTCGTTATGTTTGAATTGCCTCCGAAGAGGTCACCAGCTTAGAGCATGCAATAGTTGTGTTTTTTTTTACAAATTATCCAGTAACTTGCCAGCAACTCTCCAGTAACTAAATTTCTAAGAATTCGCTCTCAGATAAAAAAATTTACAAAAAAGTACGTGAACGCTTTTCCAGTAATAATTTGCAAGTTTCATAACAGCTGATGAATTGGTTGTTTATTCGCAGCATATTCCTAATAAAACAATATATTTTAAATTTAAATATGTTTATTTTGTGAACTTCCACAATAAAATGCCACAAACAGTTTCCTTATTAGTTTAAATTTCATCCAGCAACATGCGATCAGCTGTTTTTCGTACTGGCAAATTTTTACAAGTAAAAATTTATCCAGTAAAATCCAGTAAAAACTTGCAACTTCAGCTGTCTTTTTTCGCTCTCTCAATTTCCCCTACTTTGCAAGTTTTTGCGTACGAAAACGCCAAAACATGAAAATTCGTAAAAACTTTTACTGGATTTTACTGGAAATGAGTAAAAAAACGCAGCTAATGCCGGCTTATGCCGCTCGTGTGGTGCCAAGCACCATAGTTTATTACATTCCGACAGGCAAGTAACCACTTCTGCAGAGCAAAATACACAACCGTCGTCGCAACTTACCACACAACCAGCGCAACGCACTTTGGCTGCCCTTTCACCTTCTTCGTATGCTTCTTCGACTACCCAGAATCTCAGTTATAATGTAGTGCTCTTGGCCAATGCGGTTGTTAACGTCAAGAACAATGCTGGTACATGGGTACCATGCCATGCACTGCTCGACTCCGGGTCATCATCACATCTCGTCTTGCTCATCAGCTACAGCTACGGAGAACCAAGTCGTCTTAGCGATTCTAGGTTCCAGTCTGATGGCTTCACTGTTGACATCAATTTTCGCTCTCAAACTTCCGAGTACTCAACTTGCATCATGGCATTGGTGGCTCCTAGCATAACAGACAATCAACCCAATGTTACTCTGAACATCGCATCGTGGGACATTCCATCCAACATTCGCTTGGCCGACCCGGATTTTTACAAATCGCAGCGGATCGATATGCTTATCGGTTCAAGCCTTTTCTATGAGCTATTGTGTGTTGGACAAATCAAGCTCGCGTCTGGTCTGCCGTTACTTCAGAAGACCAGGTTAGGGTGGGTGGTTACAGGTGGCGACACTCAATCGCGAACTGCATCGTCGCTAACCGCACTATCTACATCTGATATCGACAATGAATACTTTGTTCAACTTGATCAGCTAGTTCGTCGATTTTGGGAGCTTGAGAGCTGCTGTTCCCCTGCCGTTAAATACACTAAGGAGGAACTGGATTGCGAGGCGCACTTCAAAGCAAACTTCATTCGATTGCCGACTGGGGATTACTCTGTTCGCCTACCTGTCAAATCCAACATAGACGTATAGGGCGAGTCGTATCAACAAGCGTTTCGTCGTTTCTTGAATCTTGAGCTCAAATTGGAGCGCCAACCACAGTTAAAGGCCCAGTATACTGAATTCATTCACGAATACCTAGACTTGAAACATATGTCAGTAGTAAGCGAGGAAAATCGTCATCTTTGCAAGTACTTTTTGTCCCATCACTGCATTTTTAAGAAAGACAGCACTACTACTAAACTCCGCGTCGTGTTTGATTGTTCTGCAGCTTCATCGTCTGGCTACTCGCTTAATGACGTGCTTATGACAGGGCCTATAATACATCCTAGGCTCTTCAATATATTGCTGCGTTTTAGAACATTTCCCGTCGCCTTGACGGGTCACCTACGGTACTCGACCAGCTGCATTTTTGTCGGTGCGATCAATGCACCAATTTGCCTTCGATGAGCACCTGTTGTATCATATCGGAGGCGAAATATTGCGGAGAAATTTTTATGTCGACGACCTCATTACAGGTGGAAGTTCCGTCCAAGAAGTCAAAGAGATCATGGATCAAGTCGCCAATATGCTGGCCAAAGGCCGTTTTAAATTGCGCAAGTGGTGCTCTAACAACTTTGATCTTCTTCAAGGTATACCAGCCGAGGATATAGAAACTCTCCTCAAGTTCGACGATGGAAGCGACATCACTAAGGCACTTGGACTTACTTGGAATCCTGCCTGCTGTTCGCATTTTCACCAGCGCTAACTTCTAAAAGGCATTGCAAACGCTCGGTCTTGTCAACAATCGCTCGCTTTTATGACCCGCTTGGTCTTATTGGTCCGATTATTTCAAAGGCAAAGATATTTCTTCAGCAACTTTGGAGGGAAAGGCTCGATTGGGATGAAAGCTTACCTACATCATTGGATTCAGCGTGGAGTAGCTTGTGTGCCGATCTTGGACGCGTATCAAAACTTAAATGTCCTCGGTTGTCAATCCTTCCAAAGGGTGTTGTCGAGGTTCATGGCTTCAGCGATGCCAGCGTCGATGCGTATGGAGCTTGTTTATACGTAGTATCCGGTAATGAGGAACAGAAGCAGGTGAATTTACTTTGCTCGAAGTCGCGTATAGCGCCTCTCAAGACTCCCACAGTACCTAAGCTGGAGCTCTGCGGTGCGGCATTACTGGCCCAGCTCATTCACGAGGTGGCTAAAATGGAACATTTTACATGCTCTTTTTATTGTTGGTCGGATCAGCAGTCGCGCTATCATGGATCCATGACGAACCATCAAGGTTCCAGGTTTTCGCAGCTAATCGCATAAGCACCATTCAAGAGTTGACGGCAGGGATGGAGTGGCGCTATGTGCCCACCAAGCTTAATCCCGCTGATATTCTTTCTAGAGGTGCATCCCCTAGTCTTGCAGTACAGTGAAACTGCTCCCGGAACTTCGTAAGAAGATACTACTTGCGGTACCTCGGTTCACCGACATCACCCTCGAATGCAAATATGCCACCTCATTTACAAAGCTGCAACACGTTTTCGCCTCCATATACAAATTTCCACATCACATGCGGCTTGACCATTGATTATATTCGACAAGGAACGAAATTACTTTTGCGTCTTTGCGACGACTACAATGCTTTGCAAGCCGGTCAAGGCGTGAAGTCCTCCAGTTGCATTGCGTCTCTTTCCTCATTTGTCGACGACCATGGGCTACTTCGAGTAGGCGGACGGCTCAAGAATTCGGCCTTAGATTTCGACATCCAATTATATTGCCTCGTTGTCATTCGGTAACCAACGCCATTATTATGCAATTTCATAGACGTAATCAACATGCTGGATCTCGCGCACTACTCGCTAACATCCGTCTGCAGTACTGGCCAATTGGAGGCCGAAAGACTGTCTCGAGTGCTGTAAGTAAATGCACAATTTGTTTTCGAGCGAAGCCGCAATTAGCTGAGCACATCATGGCGGATCTTCCTGACGATCAAGTGAACACATTGTATGCGTTCATGGTTACAGGCGTCGACTTTTGTGGCCCATTCTACTACAAGAACGAAATACGTAACAGGAAGGCCATAAAGTGTTACATCTGTATCTTTATTTGCTTCGCTACCAAGGCTGTTCATATGGAGCTAGTTATGGATCTCTCTACCAAGGCCTTTCTAAGCGCACTCAAGCGCTTTATTCTCACGCGTTGTCGACCCGCTCGAATATGGTCTGACAATGCTACTAATTTTGTCGGCGCGAGGAATGAGCTTGCCGAACTACGACGCTTGTTTCTTAGCGACGATCATATCAAGGCAGTTCACGAGTTTTGCTTGGAACATACCATCGATGGGCGATTTATTCCACCTCGCTCTCCACACTTTGGTGGATTGTGGGAGGCTGCCGTAAAAACTGCGCAGCATCACTTTTATCGAGCAGTTGCATCTTCTCTGTTGAATTTTGATGAGCTGCGCACACTCGTTTGCTACATAGCGGCAATCATTAACTCTAGACCTTTGCTTCCACTTTCAGAGCATCCTGATGATCTAAATGTTTTGACACCAGCGCATTTCATTGGGACGGCTCCCCTCTCATTGTTTGAGGAACCTGATGTTACAAGGCTCCACTTCATTCGGTTGGACCAATGGCAGCGTATGTCCTATTACCAGCAAATTTTTTGGGCCCGTTGGCGTGAAGAGTACCTAACTCTTCCGCAGCAGCGTTCCAAGTGGCGTGTACGGAAACCCGGTATATCTGTCAACGACATTGTTCTGGTGAAAGACGAAAGTTTGCCACCGCTCAAATGGCCATTGGCGAGAGTCATAAAAGTTGTGAGTGGTTCAGATGGAGTATCTAGGGTTGCCGAGCTTAAGGCTGGAGTCATCCGAAGAGCTATCAGAAAGCTGTGTCCACTTCCGAAGCAGGATGAAGTTGAAGGCCTTAGCCTTCCAACGGGGGGGGGGGAATGTTTGGTTTCGCAGCCACCTCCGACAGCGAAACAAATGCAAGCAGCGCAGTCAACGTAGTCAGCTTAGTCGATGCGCTAACAAATTTATATACATACATAAATACATATGTAATAAGAAATGCGAACACGAAATATATTTAAAGTTCTTATTACAAATTTTATTTTTTCTAACAATTATTTTTTCATTTTTTCATTTGACTACCAAAAGTATCCACAGAAAAGATTTTGTAAAAATTTAAATAAACAAGTAAATTTCTTAACAAGTAATGTCCTACATACTTCCCCCTCCAGAGACTTTGCTAAGGTTGAAGTCTCGATCTAAAGCGTACATGACGTGGAATGCGACTTCCAAAATTGGGATATACTGTAACAGGAACTGAACGAGGGTCTTCACAAATATCAGTATTGAACATAAATGCTGGCTTGAGTCGATCGATTGATATTGATTTGGTGGAATCATTCATTTTGATGTTGAAAACTTTGTCATTTCTGCTCAGAACCAGATAAGGACCATCATATGGTGGTTGAAGAGATTTTTTAATAGAATCTTGACGCACGTATACGTGAGTGCATGAAGCAAGATCTTTGTGGACGAAAACAGAACGATTTGATTTATGCTTAACTTCAATTGGACGTAACGAGTTCATTGAAGATTTCAGTTGCTTGACAAAGTCATCTGAAGGAGACAAATCGCTAATGTTACGCACAAGAGGAAAAACGCCGTAGAAAAACCAGAAAGCTGTGCGACAAATGTAAGAAGCCAATGTGTCTTGAACATTCGGTCACATCAACAAATTGCTCTATTTGCCATGATTTTCCTTAGATATAAGATGCATTTTTATAATTTTTATAATAAAAGTCAATAATATAATGTGTGAAATGAATATTTTTAATTTTTCAAATAAAAAAATAATATAAAAAATGT